>NC_140447.1:18491729-18684229 GCF_963576455.1 Neolamprologus multifasciatus | reverse complement strand
ACGCTAATGTTGGATTTTGGTACTAAGCTAACGTTAGCTACAGCAGTTAGCCGCTGGCTGCCAGCTAGCTTTCGATAGTAGAGGAGGCTAAGAGCGGCGTTGACATTAGCCAGCTGATCAAGTGTACCCTTCCGGGGGACTTGTGCTTTTAGGTTTTCCTTGTGCTTGTCCGAGTTGTGAGTTGACAACGGAAATATTGGACCCCGATCAGTAGATGGTAAAACGATGCTTTCTTTCCACGCAGCATCAAGCCACAGGAAGCTAATAGGCTAGCTGCTATCCTTACATGACCCTGTTTGTTGAACAATCTTTTTTGAGAGGAATGATACACACCGGTAGCTATGCCAGCGTTGGCTACGTTAGTTGATGTCTGTCTCGCTAGTCTTTGCAGTACAGTTGGTGGTGTTTTAATAAAAAAGAAAAAAAAAACAGAGGGTTTGTTTCTCAGTTGGGAACTTTGAAAGATTTGCTCCAAAGCATATCCAAATAATAGACTTCCTACTCTTCTCAGGCTGCACAATGAGTCAGGGTAAGGACAATGCACGCCTCAAAAGCTACAAGAATAAGTCTCTCAACACAGATGAGATGAGAAGGAGGAGGGAAGAGGAAGGCCTGCAGCTCCGTAAACAGAAGAAGGATGAGCAAGTAAGCAAAGTGTTATACTGTACAACTAAAACCGTCATAATGATCCTGAAATTACATACTGACAGTGTTTGGAGTAAACTTGAGGCCATGCTTTGTTTGTAGCAATTTAGCTTTGGAAGGGAAATGCATATTTGTCCTTCTGTTGCAGCTTTTTAAGAGAAGAAATGTTGCCACTGTGGAGGATGATGGCATCCTGGATGAGGATGGGATGGCTGATAGCGGCTATCTGGAGTCCCAGGCCAACAACATGGACCCACTCATGGTGAGAATTCATATGTCTGCTCTGTCACACATACACTCCTTTCTGGTAATCAGATGGCATCTAAAAATCTTGGCTTTATGTTTAAATGAATATTTGGGTCATTCTGCAAAACTCAGGCTGGAGGCTGTAGAAGAGCTTTTCTGTATCATGTTCTAAACAGCACAAGTTTTGATGCATGCAGTGACATTGACACGCAGTTAGTCACACAAATAGCATGTTGAATCTTTCACACACCGTGCAGTGTGTTTGTCGCCTCACCAGACCACAATGATGTGTGCAAAGTTACATTTAATCACTCAAACTGTAATTTGCATAAATTCCTATGTGATGCATTTAGTTCTAATCAGTAAGGGCACTGTCTCTAAGCATGTTTAAGAGGAGTGAGCTACAGCTTTCTCAGCACCACTGAGCAGACTCCCTGCTCCAAGTGGCAAAAATGAAAGTGAAACATTCAAAAGTGTAGTTACGCTTCCCTCTTGTCAACTGACAAAATTCACTGTACCAAAAAGATTCCTGATATCCAGGCGTATGAGATGGCATCACTTACTGCACACATCAAGTCGGCTGTGACAGCAATTCATGTGTTTTTAAAAAATCCCCATTGTTGTGCCACACAGGGTGGGGTGATCTCTGAAGACATGATTCAAATGATTTTCTCCAGCTCTCCTGAGCAGCAGCTAATAGGTACTCAGCGCTTTAGGAAACTACTTTCTAAAGGTAAGCAGGACTCTTAACTTTGCCCATTACAGCCACTCCTGTCTTTGCATTTGTTTCAGTATGTCTAACAAGGGAAGGATAATGACTGGTTGAGGCCCAGTGCAAGGACAAAAGCATTGTTTTGAGCTGCATAATCTGCCACTCTGTCTCACAGTTAACTGCTGCCCAAAATTCAGAACTACACAATATCAGTGTGGCTGGAGTGAATGTTACATGGGGTGTAATGCTGTTAAGTGTGCCTGTATTAATTGTTGCTACGTCACCTCACCCTCCCTCACACGCAGAACCCAACCCACCTATTGATGAAGTCATTGCCACTCCAGGGGTGGTAGAGCGCTTTGTTGAGTTTCTGAAAAGAAGAGAAAACTGCACATTGCAGGTACATTTTCCTAGAAAACTAATTTTAGATTATATTTGAAGCTTGTAGATTTTTGTTTTTTCTCCCTCATGTTTGTTTGTAATGTGCTCTTCCTGTTTCACCATCGTATCTAAAAAGTTGCATGTGTTGTGAGTTCAGTGCACTAACTTTCTTCATATATTTTAAATATGATTGTAGTTTGAGGCTGCGTGGGTATTGACCAACATTGCTTCAGGTACGTCTCACCAGACACGGGTGGTCATCCAGGCAGGAGCTGTGCCTATATTCATAGAGATGCTCAGCTCGGATTTTGAGGACGTACAGGAACAGGTGAGGAGGCTTCATTTTTACCTTTCCTGGTGTCTACTAACCTCTGGCAGCTTGTTGAGGTCAAATTTAAACTAATTAAAATTGTAGTTTTTCATGTTGTTTTATTGTTTGACTTGAATAATTGCTTCACCCCTCAGGCGGTGTGGGCCTTGGGAAACATAGCAGGAGACAGCACAGAATGCAGAGACTTTGTCATAGACTGCAACATACTGCCCTCACTGGTGCAGTAAGTATCCCCTCAGTCTTACATTCTCTGCTTTTGAAGTTGCCTCTACGGGGAAACAAAGAGCAACTTTGATTGTGATCGTCAAATTTTCCTCTTGCAGGTTATTGGCCAAACAGAATCGTCTAACAATGATGAGGAACGCAGTGTGGGCGCTCTCAAACCTGTGCAGAGGAAAGAACCCACCTCCAGATTTCACTAAGGTAATTTGCCAAGATAAACACATCACTATGGTAACTGCACACCTCTTAGACTGCTTAAAGGCACATCGTATCTCAGATTTCAAGGTCAAAGGCTATATGAAGATACTAATATGCTAAACTGGATAACAGTTACACCTGCTGAATGTGTCCCTTTGTTTCTTGCAGGTGTCTCCGTGTCTCAGCGTGCTGTCTTGGCTGCTGTTTGTAAACGATACGGACATCCTAGCTGACGCATGCTGGGCACTCTCCTACCTATCAGATGGCCCAAATGACAAAATCCAGGCTGTTATTGACTCGGGAGTCTGTCGCAGGCTCGTCGAACTGCTGATGTGAGAGCCAAAACAAACACATACAGATATTTTCAGAGGCTGTTCTACAAAGAGATTTATTGTATGCGAAACACTTGGGACTCTAGTTAAATACCCATAAAGTGACAAATAACACATGAGTGCTATAAATTAACAGGACTGAAACATCTGGAAGAATTAGGTTATCTTGTAGAGGAAGGGTGCAAAGGTGCATTAAAGGTATTCTGACAGCACATGTTGACCTTACTAAGACTGCATTTTTTTTCCCCTTCTAATTTGTCACCAAGTAACAACAAATAGTGGTTTAACATTATTGCTACCATCCTAACACTGGAGGTTTAACATTTCTAAAACTTGATGAAAAAACTCTATGATCTCACACTAAGACTTTGCTTTTTGTTCCAGACACGTGGATTATAAGGTGGTCTCTCCTGCACTGCGGGCTGTTGGAAACATAGTCACTGGAGATGATTTACAGACACAGGTGGTAGCTGCATCACAACAGACAGATGTGATAAAAGCTTATGCAGAAGGAAATGGGTGTTTGTGACTCTGTGAACATTTGGTATTTTTCTAGGTGATTCTGAACTGTTCAGCACTGCAGTCTCTACTTCAGCTTCTGAGCAGTCCCAAGGAGTCTATCAAGAAGGAAGCGTGTTGGACAATCTCCAACATCACTGCAGGGAACAGAGCACAAATACAGGTGTGCTGCGCATTCTTACAGACTAACGTAGAAAAAAAAGCTTCCTTTTTTTTTCTTCCCTGAGATTGAAAAGCTAACTATTGGAGCTTCTAAAGAATTGTTTCCCACTTCTTGTAGATGGTGATAGATGCAGGTCTGCTGCCTCCGCTCATCAATATCCTGCAAGTAGCAGAGTTTCGCACAAGGAAGGAGGCAGCGTGGGCCATTACCAATGCCACCTCAGGGGGTTCTGCAGAGCAAATCAGGTACAAACTGTGCACAGTATACAGCCAGTGTACCCATAATAGTCACACGTGTCTTGAGTGAAGAAGTCAACTGATGCCATTGATTTTAAATTATACAGACTCTTCCATTATAAACAAACCTACTTCTGTTTTTCATTGTTGTATCATTTAAGACTATATATACTATTATATGTAGCAAATGTGACTTCAAACAGGTTTATTTGAATCATTTTTCAAGACAGTGAGTTGCAGAGGGATTAGGGAAGTTGCCAATCAGCTTGTAGCCTTGCATGTCTGCGTTTCTTTCAGTGCACTGTGTTCACTGATTAATATGTTGCCTCTTAAAAAGGTATTTTTCTTCAATGACTATTAATGTCTACTCTGTGTGTGTGCTGCCATCTGCAGGCACTTAGTGGAACTTGGGTGTATAAAACCTCTGTGTGACTTGCTCACACTCATGGACTCCAAAATAGTTCAGGTGGCTCTAAATGGCCTGGAGAACATCCTGCGACTGGGAGAATTGGAGGCCAAGAGGGGAGGAGGCATCAACCCCTACTGTGCACTCATTGAGGAAGCCTATGGTAAGTAATTAAATCCGGACGAAGGAAATAGGAAAGTAACGGTACTAGTCAGTAACCCTGGTCATTGGCTAATCTTTTATTTTCTGGAGTGTGCCGCCTCTATTTTAGCACTACTCTCCACCTTTTATCTTTACAGGTCTGGACAAACTGGAGTTCCTGCAGAGCCATGAGAACCAGGAAATCTACCAGAAAGCCTTTGACCTGATTGAGCGCTACTTCAACACTGAAGATGAGGATCCATCTTTGGCTCCAGCCGTCGACCTGCAGCAGCAGCAGTTCCTCTTCCAGCAGTGCGAGGCCCCGATGGAGGGCTTCCAGCTATAATGCTAATTCCTCCCTTTTCCCAGAGCTCCACGTTCATCCTCACCTTTGCTCCCATCTCACTCTGTCCCCACAGCCATGATCCAGGGTGACATACCTCGGCCTCCCCCTCCTGTTCCCCTTCTCATTGTCTGAGAGGTTTAATCATCATCATGATTATTAAAAGCATGCCATTAAAGGGGCACGCTCTGTTCATGCATCCAGCACGGGTGAATTCTGCAGTCTTGTCAGCCAGTTCAAGGTTTCACTCATTCTGTCTTTTGCTGAATTAATTTTTTCCCTCAGCACCTGGACCTCTCCTGTGTGGTTAAGCCCCAACATTTCCAGCTATAAACTTTTCCTATAACTCCATCCCCACATTATTGCTATTTTTTTTGTTGGGCTTTTTGGGGGGGTGAATTCTTCCTCAGCTTATCCCCAATAAAAGAACCTCTTTGTGGTCCTGTAGGATTGGCTTTTGCTAGCTCTTGAGTCAGTGGTAGTATTTGGGCTGCACTGCTTGTCTGATTGAAGCATTAATGAGTCTCGAGACAGACAAACATGGACATGATTTAATTTTCTTTCTTTCTTCTTTTTTTTTAATATATATATATATATATAACACCCCCCCTCCCATCCACATTGAGAATAATGAACCTAAACA
The DNA here is from genome assembly GCF_963576455.1 of Neolamprologus multifasciatus. Classification (NCBI taxonomy): domain Eukaryota; kingdom Metazoa; phylum Chordata; class Actinopteri; order Cichliformes; family Cichlidae; genus Neolamprologus; species Neolamprologus multifasciatus. The sequence goes on along the minus strand of NC_140447.1, from coordinate 18,678,711 downwards.
CTGGACTGACCATGAGACGTTGACCGCACACTCGACTGTGGTCACTGGACTGAAATGCCCACACTGGGCCACATGGCTAGTTCCAAAATAAAGACTCATCTGACCACTACGAAAGGCACGACTCAAGAGTGAAGGTTGCTCTCTGATCGCAGATGGACAATTTTAGAAATTGCTGAAGGTTGGAGCTCCTCGGTGACAAATCAGGCTGCTTGCATTCCCACCTGGATCTCATATCACGCATTCCTCTTTCCAGTAATGGGACTATTCCACCTGCACAGGCTCCATCCCGAAGAGTTTAGACTGCCTGCTGCCTTCTGGTGTGACGTGAATTAACCCCATGGAATCATGGGAACCGGAGTCTTCCCACGCACTGAGACAACTGGACAGACTTGGACAAGACAAAATAGACTATTTAACCCTGGTTTCTGTCCAGCAGCAGACCAGTGGGGAATTTTTTTTTTTTTTTTAATTACCATAATTTCATTTCTTTTGCAGCACTTTAGTTCAGGACTGATGCCTGCTCATTGACAATAGACCACAGTTTATACATTAGCTATGTAATTGGTTAATGACACGGCTCTTCCCTCCTAAAAATGCGAGGTGCAAAGAGGTGGTCTTTATCATTGTCCCCCCCCCTCCTGGTATGACAAGGATTTACACTGTTTTGCCCTTAACCAGAGAGACTCGAGCAGTTTGTGGACTGAAAATGTTAGCACACGCTTTCGAGGATCATGGTGCCTCAGCAAAGCTAGAAGAACTCTTATTCTGACAAAGCAACCTCTACCAATCAGACAGCATTTTGAAAATTGGCCATTTAGCTGTTAGCTGTGTAAAACATAACATTCAAATATGTGTTCAGGTATTTTTTTTTTTTTAAATTTGATCATGCCAAATCAGAAACATACAGTATGCCAGCTATTAGGCCCACAGTTGGTCTTATTTTCAATAAAAAGTGTTTTATTTCGTTTTTTTAATTTGGGGTTTAGCATCTGCCATGTAGCTGATGGTGCCATAATCCTTATTCTACAGAAATCCTTCCACATAATTTAAAGAAAAATCCAGATTAAAACTTGAAAACCCCGGTGATCACCTTAGTTAGCAAAACTGAATGTTTGTTTACCAAGTCCTCTTTACATTGCTTATTTTTGTCAAAATCTTAGCAAAAGATGACCAGCTCTACGTGTTCATTACTGTTTGTTGTACTGGGTTTGTGCATCTGTCCCCTGTTATGCCATTTGCATAAAAGTTGTTTCATGAACTACAACGTTTAATCGGTTTCATTATAGTCACTGAGTCTTTTTGTTTTGTTTTTTTTCATTAGATTTGCTTCCTTCAGTTTAAGGCAGCAACTAATTATTTTCCGTGTCATTATATCAAAGCATGCTAGAATCATAAATGCTAAAAGATAGCCGAAGCCACCGTGACATCACTCTGATTGCACGGTTAAAGTCAGTAGGAGCCACACAGAATCCATACATCTGTGGCTGTGAGAGGGCGATGGGTGGAAAGGTAGTGAAGGTGGATTCAAACATTCAAAACAGAAGACAGTGCAGGTGGGGTTGAGTGGGTGGAGATGAGCGTTTGAAGTGATTTGCGACAGATGGCTGCAAGAGTAAAAAAGAAGATCTACAAGATAATAGACCCTGCTGTTGTGTATGGTTTGAAAATAGTAGTACTGACAATAGACAGAAGATTGAGCTGGAGGTGGTTGAGCTGAGGATGCTAGGACCAGAATGGACAAAATTAAAAATTAGTACATCAGAAGGTCAAGGGTCAATGGTTTTGGAGGCAAGGCTGAGATGGTTTGGACATGTGCAGAGCAGGGATGGTGAATGGATATGGAGCTGCCAGGCAAAAGAGGAAGACCATAGAAAGATTTATGGTTGTTGTGAAGGAGGACCAAAAAGGATGCTAATCGATGGGATGAGATGTAGGCAGATGATCTGTGGTAACCCCTAAAGGATGCAGCTTCGGAAAGCAGCTACTTTTTAAAGCTTTACTTTTATTAATATTTTGGCTGCTTCCATGTGTTTTCAGAGCCAGGAAGGATTACATTTGGATGCAAGTGGAGTACAAAGTTGTTTAAGGACTTTAAATTGAGTGGGTGCATCACAGACATTTCCTAATTTGTGCTTAGTGACAGAGTAGTTTTTGGTTATAAATCTGTTTTAAATACTCTTAAGGTTGAACATTCATCCACTAGGAACTGCCTGTATGCTCTCGCCTCATGAATCCAGGTGTTGTTATGCACCAGGGTGAAACCAGGATCCACGGTACCAGTGTAGGCGCTGAAAGCAACCCCCTGAAACTTAATGGCAGTCAGGGTGTTGTTGCCCTGTCTGTAGAGGTCTGTGCCTCCCTGCATGGATATGGCTCCCCAGATCATCACTGACCCACCACCAAAATGTTCATCTGAACAGTGTTACAGACAGTATTATGCTCTCCACTGCTTCTCCAGGCCTTTTCAAGTCTGTGACATGTGCTCAGGGTGTATCTACTCTCATCTGGAAGAATCACAGGTCGCCAGTGGTGGACCTGCCAATTCCAGTATTTTATAGTCAATGCTAATGTTGATCTAGTTCTAATCTTTGACCGAGATTAGAGAGAATGACCACACCTTGGCCCTTGACGCACTTATCTTCTGTGTAGATATATAACCGAATGGGAGAGAAGCAGAGGCCAAAATCCTGTTGAATTTATGATCTAACACAGGAAAATGAGCAGAGAAAAAGTCAAAAATTATAAAAAAAAAACCAAACAAAAAACACTCAACCTCACTCAGTGCTTAGTCATCCTAGCCGTGTGCCATGTTTACATACCCTGCATGTGCAAGAACCACCGCAGCACATAAGCACATGCATGCACACGCACAAACCCACCAATCGCAGTAAAAGATAAAGGCAGGTAGTAGAATAATTTCATTGCTCCAACTTTTGTTAATCAAAGATTTACTATTGGCGAAAGCACATACAGCTAAACTATATTATAGGACTCTGTATCATTTCACCCATGATGATAGACCTTTTACCACCCATCCAATGAGAGGTAAGCCAGGAGAGATCAATCCAATCTTTCTCACCAAGTGATACGCTGATTAAAAAGTGGTCCTTTAAGTTTTTTAAGCAGTATAGTTTGTGACGATATTGCAGGGAAAATAATATACCATAGTATCCAAATTACCCTCCCAAACTTTAGTAAAGATAGCCGCAAAAAAATAAATTAAAATTAAAAGCGGTATTGGTCACAAATGGTGAATATTTCCTGAAATAAGCCTTCCAAAAGCCTTGGAAGGTGCCCAAACCAGGGGTCATTAAATTGCACTGCACATTTTTATAGAAGCACTGCTTTATTGAACTAGTTTTGGTGCTCACCACATACAAACACAGATGGCACATCATAGTGGCCATGAAATAAGAAGCCCAGTTAGAGGGGTATCAGGACAGACAGCCCACTGCACAGGTGAACAAGTCACATCCAATCAGCTACTTAATGTTCCACAAAAAGGGAAAAGACAATGTTTTCACAAGGCATAATTGCACCTTCCTGCAATAAACCTTCCACTGGTCTGACACAACGAAATGCCACTACCAAAATAATGGCTTGTGCCATTAATCAAGTGCCACTTTGTAACCCTGTTATTTATATACATTCACTAAGTAGATACATTTTGCATCAGGTACTCAATTATTGCAAAACTATTGTTAAGGCCAATTTCCTTGTTGCAAAAGCACTACTCAGAATTTACTGCTGATATTTTTTTGGTTGCACTACACCTCCAAAGGTTGGGACTGGAGAAGTTGTGGTATACACAGAAAGTGCTATTGACTTGGGTTCGAGAATGAGCGTGTCTGAATGAGTCATCTTCCATCACTGAGCCTTGTCAGACAGGGCAATGGCACTTGCGCTTGGTTTCTGGTGTTCTTCTCTCCATCTGGCTTTCTTCTCGATGTTTAGTGCCGTCAGGGTCTCCTTCCTGGCAAGAGCCTGCAGAAAAACAGGAAAATACATGTGGCATTATTTAAATGTGAATGAAAATACAGATGCATGAATAAAGCAGTGAGAATTGAATTACTCACTAATTATTAAAATTCTTGCAGGGGACTAAAAATTGTGATACATTTTCTGCTTTGATATCCTTTTTTTTTTTTTTTTTTTTAAACATAGGTTGAAATGTCACATTGTGAACTTTGGGACATTTTGTGACCAAACTTTTAATTGCAAGTCGTTGCTCTGTTTATTCATAACATGACGTAGATGAGTCTATGTGAAAAGGCAGGATTAAACCTGCTCTTTTACATTATTGGACAGCAGTGATGACATGTCTGTCCTTGTTGACAGTTACTGAAGTTGAAAAGAGAAAAAAAAAAAAATTTCATGCAAGACCCATTCATCCATTCTTACCCTTTTGCCCAGAAACACCATAACCATACAAGCTCCTATCGTGGCAGCCATCATCACGTAGGCAGCCTTTACTCTGATTTTGTTTCTGGCAGCGTCAATCATCTCAAACCTGTAGAAGAAGCACATGTACACATGAACACTCATTAGGAAATGTTTTCTTGGCTCAAAAGTAGGCTTGAAACATAAGAATGGTTCAGCATTTAATCTTGTTATTGTTATTGAGGATCAGCGCAGCAGCATGATATTTACGGGGCCTTTTGTTCCAGTTATAGCAGCATTGGTGACTGTCAGCAGATAGTCTCTTGGATCCTTCACACATTTTGCTTTGGATACTGGGGCTTTGAGTACATGACATAGGAGGGCTTCTGTTTATAAGCTTGCCATTCAGGTTTTTACATCGCAGCAGCAGATCAGATGTGATCCCAGCCCCGATGCCAAGATAATCCTCTCCAGTCACCAATAGAAGGCTTGTTTGAACTGCAGCTGTCTGAGGACCAGCTACACGCTGTGCCGCCGCTTATCCTGTTAGTTAGCCCTGTTCTTGTGATGTAACTTAACTGAATGTGACAGAGGCAGTGGGACTGCGGTGTGCCGGAAGGTCTGGTATAAACAGGAAAAGGCTACTTACGACACAGTCTCTGGTATCTGCTCTGCTGACTTGAAGCGCCCTGACCAGATCAGCATCTTCTTGTCCATATCTGAGGGCTTGTAGCCTGGAAGTCTGAATGCGGGACGTGGCTCTGTGTGAATTAACAAAGCATGCATTATAATGAAGACTGCAACCCCACGTGCTTCCTGAACAAAAAGCCAGAGATTCACATCATGACCTGCAGACTGCGACCTCACTTCCTGTGTCCCTCTTAGTCTTTTGGGATTTAAAAAAGTCACATACTTAGCCATCACAAATACCCTGTAACGAACAAAGTCAACATTTTTAGAATACTCTTACGTCACTATGAGTGTAGCATTTTTCACATTAAAGTCATGCCACACATTTATATGAAAACCTAGAAGTTCAAATTCAAATTTAGAAGCTGGTATTTAGTTTTTTCAGGTTCATCAGTAAATATTGTGCATTGTCTTATGATGACTTTTGAGCTCATCTGTTGTTCAAACCCTACCATGTGCTGGTGCTGCAGGTGGGGACTCCGCTTTGGTCTCCTGCAGTTTATTGCACATCCCTCTGTGGCTCCATGTCTGCAGCACATGTCTCCTCTGACCTGTTTAGATACAGAACTAGTATCACATCGAGTAAAGCAGGAAGTCACATTAGTGACGATAGAACTAGCTGATGCTACTGAAAAAAGAAATTAAATAGTTAAACAAGAAAATTAGTAACGTGTTGCAGGAATTAATTCATCATCCAATCACAACTTTAGCATTACACATTTGAGAACAGCCCTTAAAAGGCTCAAAATAAAATTACGCTCTTTAATTACGCTGGGAAAAATCTCTTCATGAGAAATCAAAGTATTACCATTTACCCCAACTTAATCTCATTTTATTCATTTATTTTTACAATCGTGTGATAGCTATCTATCAATCACACAATTGTATATATATATAGGACATAGCACTTTAACTAAGTTGTGCATTTATTATATACCGTTATTCTTTATCCTCCTGATACAAAAACAATTTTCCTTGTGGGCTCAATAAAGTATCTATATCTAAAGCCCTAAATTGGACACAACTGAGTACTACATGACACAAAAACAGAAATCATCACACCTGAAGGGCCTAAAACTGACAACTGTTTAATTTTACTTACAAACAAAGAAACAAACCACGACTACGAACATCTTCAATTATAGACACTGTTCATACCAAGCAGGAGTGCCTGGTTAACCAGGCCCGAATAGCGTATAATGATAATACAACAAGTTAACTAGGTCAAGTGTTTTTAATGGGATAATTTACCGAGACACCACGCACCAATTTACACAAACTGCTTTTACTGCCACAAGCACAAACACCATTTCAACAAATGCAAGACCTCGAAAAAGCATCAAACATTTATTTATAACCGAGTCCAGAACTCACTCACAGCTGAATTTATAACCAAATAACATCAACAAGCATCGGATTAGAGAGTATTCAAGCGACTTATTACGCAACGAAAACACAGAAATTCAAGTTAGCTATACGAACCGAGGAGGCTGCCGATGGAAATGCGGGATCTGATGAAATTCATGCTTTTGCTGATTGAATACACAAAGTCCAGTTTCTCTAAAAAGCCATTGAAGTGCGCTGGAAATCTGTCAGTCACTCCTCAGCTACTGAAAGTCAAACAGCTAACAGGACCGTCAGATAGGACGCTGTGTCGTGTGACTGATCAAAAGAAACAAGCTAGGGCCCGTATTTATGCCATTTGGACAGCGTCCATACGGATCGGGTAGTGACAGTGACAGCCCTGTGGCTGTGGTTGGGTCTTTGCTTTCGCTAGGTTCGCTAGGTTGCTTTCGCTGTGGTTGAATTATTAGGAGTCTCAAACAGGGCTGCTGGAAGTTAAGCTAAAGTTGAGAAGAACAAGTGGAAAATGTATTAGTATAAATGGCGCTATCCACTATAGTTGCATTTTTATCTATTTTAATATATTCACTTTGCGTTAATACGTGCGGCAGATGTTAATTTGTGAATGCGGCAAAAACAAATAAATAGCATTTAGGCATTATTAAAGCCTTTCCGTGCAGGCACTTTCTTGGACAGCCACCTCCACCACCAGTGATCCTGGTGAAGGACCAGTGCAGTCCACTATGGCGGCGCCCGGTGGAAGTTTAAACTGTGAGGACTATTCAATGTTTCAGGTAACGTTAACGACTGATTAATTGATCCGTGCAGGCCGATCACGCACCGACGGCCAGTCGAATCACCGCCTCCCCCGCAGTTCGTTTGCCGCGCTGTTTATTTTGCGCGAGAGCCAATGAATTGGTGACCCTCCTGATTACTAAAGACCTGCACGAGTTCAAGGAGGCACAGTACTCAGAGCTTTCAGTATGTGGATCAACATACCAATACAGCCTTTAATAACTGACTCTTTAAGCTGGCATAATTTACTTATAGATGTCATGCTTTGGTATATTGTGTTATTTTGTAGATTTATATTTTTATGCTAGAACCTCACTGAACTCGCTTTGCATATTTCATAACTAACACACGTACATTTATTTATTCCATATAGGCTGTTTATGAGGCTTTGGAAAGTCATTTTAGCGCCTATCTCCAGGCGGCAAAAGCACTCTTTCTTCTGATTGGTCAGCTTTTGCAAGCCAGCAGAAGGGCAGCACTTATCTTTTTATGTGCGGATGCCAGAATACACACAACTGTATCTGGTTAAAAAAGAGCCTCATGCATTACTGCTCACAAAAAAAAAATCCCATTTGGGGGGAAAGGTACATATTTCAGATTCTTTCACTCAGAAGTCCTCTCAGAGTACGGAGGGTACAGACCAAAGCTATTTTACTTTGTTATGAGTAAACCATTTGTAGAAGTAGAGTTAGCTTGTAGAAATTAAGGGGGAAAGCCCTGTTTTTAGTTACATGTAAGCTTGCCTCTTATTCTAACATTAAATTTGAAGATTTAGAAGTTTGGCTTCTTTTTCTAGGTGGTTTTGGAGATGATCATTCATGCTGTCAGTTTGTTTGTTTGGCGAGCAAAGCATCTAAACCACAGTTAAGAAAGTGTGTTCCTAGAGCTGATGCAATGCCCCCACCCCACTGTCTACACTTTGCGGCATGCTGTTCCAATAGCAGATGGCCATATAAGGAAAGCGGTGGAAACAGCATTGTGAGCACAGAATATTACATTAACCCTTTACCTTTTTGCTGAACAAATATGTAAATTATATTTATCTCTGGGTTCAACAGGTTCAAATTTATATTAAACCTGTATTTCTCTCATGGTAGCAGGCTAAAGATGTTTGGATCTCTCCTTAAAAGTATATCAGCTGCTAAATGAGCCTTGTTAATCTTGCCTGCCATCTTGCCCTCTGTTATAAACAAGATACATGAACTTATTTCCTTAAGGAAGCAACTTGTTTTGAACCACCATTTTTGGGTGGGGGATACAGTCGTATGAGATTTAAATCTGATTCCATCTTAATGAGACAAAAGACAGCATATCGTGTTACAAATGTATTTCATTTTAGTTGATGTAAAGCTGCTGACTCTCTTTGTGTACTTCTGTGTGTTATTTCAGGAGGTACTGAAGGTGATGCGCACTATAGATGACCGCATTGTCCATGCCCTGAACACCACCGTGCCCACAGTCTCCTTCTCAGGCAAAGTGGATGCCACACAAACCTGCAAACAGCTCTATGAATCTGTGAGTGTGACCACCAGGTCTCACCACATTGTGAATTCAAATTCCCATTATTGTCATTGCCACACAAACAACAAAAACGTTACCACAACAATACAGAATAAATAAATGGCATATTTTAAACAGTGAACATAACACCTGGCAGTTTGGTTATGTAACGCAATGGCAGGGAGAGGTGCAGAGGGGACCTGTTAAGAAGTCTGTCTAACATCAAGTGTCTGAGAAACAATTTCAAGCAGCCTCTTTAAACTTGCCTTAAATCTTCACATAGAGTCAGGGATGAACTGATTCAAATTCAGTCTTTCATTTAAGTTCAGTTTCATTTCAAAAAACAGCGTTCACCTCAAGGTAAAGACACCACAATATTAGAGAAAACCTCAGTAATCAGACGATCCCCTGTGAGCAAGCACCTGAAGAACTCCAGTGAAGTAAAATGACGCTGAGGGAGGTGTGGCCCTCTAATGCACATGTGGTGATAAGCCAAAGGTTACTGTGGCTTAACAAAACTCAAGGATTCATACTCTAATTATGACAGTTTCCAAATTTTGGATAAAATTGTCAACTAATGACATTTTTGTATTCAAAGAAGTAAAAGATTACAAACAATATGGCAAAATAAGGGTCCACACAGACCAGCGTTCAGTGCCATAAAACTCAGGAAGAGAGCTTGACGTCATAATCCACATCTGGTCGCATGCTAGTCATAGTTGCTTACTTTGGAAATGCGGTGCTGCCGGGTATATGTGTGCGAAGCATCCCTGTTTCAGAATTGGTGCATGTTTTGCAGCGTCATCCATATCTGAATAATTGTCTTGTGTGAGAATCAGCTGTTGTCCTCCAAAGTCTTTGCTGCAGGAGCCATAAGAATCTGAACAGACAAGAAAGCTGGCATGAAGTCTGTGAAGGCATGCAGAAATATTAATCTCATGTGTGCGTGTGTATTTCTGTTTTCTCACAGATGATGGAGGCTCATCTTAGCAGAGACAAAGCTATCAAGGCTTGTATAGCTCAGACATCAGAGGTGGTGGGACAGCTGCGTGAGCAAAGAGCAAAAGACAATGAAAACATGGCACTAATCAAACAGCTCAGGAAGGAGCAAACCAAAGTAAGTCCTGTCTATAAAAATTCCATGTCTTTTTTTTTGTTTTTTTGTTTTTTTTACACATTCTTAATGTAGTTTTCTTGTCATTTTTTCTTTAAATCTGTCTATAGCTGTTCAGTTGAATTATGGGAGATGTAGGATTCTGTGTTTCTGTAGTTTTTGCCCATTAAAAGGAATACAAATAAGGATCTGTTGCTTCATTGTTGTTGTAAGTTTAGCAGCTATCTCCACTGAATCCACTGTGTCCAACAAATATCTTAAACTTGAAAAAAGCTTGAAATTTGAAATGGTAAATTTGAAAATATAGATGAAACCTGCTGTAGCTGACTGAACCTGCAGGGCTAAATGCATCAAGTAACCACTGAGGAAATATAATCCTTCTCTTTTTTTTTCTCTTTTTTTTCAAAATTTGAATAAACAGACCTTGTTATCTTATTAGAGCAAAAATATTAATAGAAGTACTTTGTTTTTTTTCCTGTCCCCAGTTAAAGCTGATGCAGTCAGAGCTGAACGTTGAAGAAGTTGTAAATGACAGAAGTCTGAAGGTACAGTTTGCTCGCTGTTCTCATCACTGACTCGTCCTACAGTCACGCATAAATGAGCCGTCGTTATCATGTGTTACTTACTGACGTTTCCTCGGTTCAGGTTTTCAACGAAAGGTGCAGAATCCACTACACGCCTCCAAAGGTGAAATGAAGTCCTGCTTCAGGAAAGGAGCTCTTTCACTCGAGGTTTAAATCCAGGCTGGAGCTGAAACTGTGAACTGCTGCTGAGTCCTCGCTGCAGGCTGTTCACCACCCAGACATCTCTGACCTCTTCCCTGACACACAAATATATTCCAGTGTTATTACTGTATTAATTTACCATCATTGTAAAACAGTCGCCCGTGTGCTTCTTCCAAGACAAAATTATTGTACAAAAAAGAGTTTTTTAAAAATGGAGTCAAATGGTTGTCTGAGTTTGAAATTATTTAGACCTTAGACGTCCTTTTTACATGTATTGAATTCAAATGTTTACTATGCACTGTCTTCATCAGTTCAACAACTGCTGGGTTGATGGATTACTGTGACATTTTGGACGAGTCTTCATCAGTCCATCCCTCAGGATGAGATCTACAAGCTTTGATCATTCCTTAACTTTTCACACGGTGTCAAAAATCTGTCTGTCCAAAAATTTGATTTGGTACCAAGCACCAGCAAAAAGAACGACACTTCCATCTGCCTCAAGTGTACCTTATAAGAAATCGCCAATCCTCCAAACTAAGTCGTCGTTGTTAAACGTGATCTGTTGTACTAACAACAGGAGCTGTATTCACTACGTACGTTGGTATTTTACTTTTGAGTGCTTCTGCCTTGATCTGATCATTTTCTCTGATTATCAGAGATGTAAAGATCTCTCAACAAGGAAAGGACTAAAACTTCTATTTCACGGAGGACGTGTGACTGATCCTGGTGTCATGGCTGACACGTTCGATCACTGTTTCCCGACTGAATAAACAGAAGCACTGCAGTGGTCTGTCTCAGCCTCCTGTCAGCAGAGTGATCACACAAGCTCCAGGAGTTCAGTACTTGCAGTTTGTTTCATTTCCACTGGAGAGCCCCACCTGATCACAAACGGGTATTAATGGTATTAATTATTGTTGGTTTAATAAAAGCTGAGTCTTCCTCCTCTTAAAATACTTGAGTAGATTTTTTTTCTAAAATTTCAGAAATAAAGCAAGCAAATATATTTACTCCTGTGAGCTGTGTTTTCAAACATTTTTAGGCTGATGCAGATATTTCTTGAAACCCTTCTTACTTTTATGAACATAAATTCTCAAATTTTCTTTGAACAAACCACACAGATGATGAACACAGCCAGTTAAAAATAAAAACATTGTGCTGTATGTTAAAAGACTTGCAGAGAAGTCATAAACATTTGCTGAAGGTACTGGGATTGTCATTCTGCAAACAAGAATAACAGAATATGTGCAAAACAGTACAGATGACAGCAGACTTCAGGAGGAGCCCATCTCCATTATTCCTGCTCACCTTACTCAGCAGCGTTCAATCATCCAATATAGACACTAACATCAAAGCAGTCCAACAGAGCGCTACAGGGCACTGTAATCCTCATGTATATACTCTCTATATAGTAACTACTTATTTTTTGCATATTTTTTTTCAACATCTTTGCACTCTGCAACATTGCACCATAAATAAAAATATGCTACATGTGCTCTTTTCGTCTGTGTCATGTTGCTGCTCTCAGTATTGTCTACATACATCTCTACATACAGTTCGATTTGTCGGTTCAGCTTTTTTCAGTGAGATCCAGCACAGTCACCTGCTGCTGTGATTATTTTGTCTCTTTATAATTTTTCTCCGTGTCATGTTTATGCTTCTGTAATGAGAGGCATGGGCGTCTTCTCTTTTTCTGATTATTCATGACCTAATATGAAAATATAAACTTTGAAGAATCAATGTTTTTGATGTAAAATCCACCAAGAGTTTTTCTGCACTTTTCAGGTTTAATTAAATATCAACTTTTTCTCCCACCAATGACATTTACTTCATGTCAATAAAACCACGAATTCACATTGTCTATGAGAAATACGACTTCATGACTCAAGGAATCAACAATTGAATGAGGTCTAGATGAAGGTAACTGGGTCCACCAACATGAACCTGGAGTCAAGAGAGATGAAATGCTTGTAGTGTGTTGAAGACCGAGGATGTTCAGGAATTTGAAGAGCTGCCTACACCAATGAGTAGACTTCCCAAAATGGAAACAGCACTCAGTGTGGTTTGAGAAAACAGTCAAGTTGTTAAGAACTATGACTGAGAAGAATCCACCTGTGTACAGCAGCAGGCTGCCTTCCTAGAATTTGGATATCCCCCGTGCGCTCGTCTCTGCATTATGTGCAGCTCTCTTGGAAAATTAAAACCACAGCAGCTTTTTATAGTATTTTTCATTTACTATCAGCTTAAGATTATTCAAAACATGCAACACAGTCACCAATCTCAGCAAATTCATCCCTAAGTCAGACTGTACAATACAGAAAACAAAAGAGCTACATCTCAGACTCTACAGGCTTCAGTTAGCATGTGAAATGTGAAAGTTCAGTTAGAAAAAGACCAAACAAAAACGGCCTGAGTTGAGCAATTAACCAAAGTGACAAACATTGCTCTAAATAATACTCCCCTAATCCAAGTAGTCACCCAAACCTGGACGTGGATTTAGAGGCCTGAGTTTAAATTAAAATTAATTGTCTTTTACATGTTGGTACAATATTTAGGATGAGATGGAGATATAACACTCATGGACCCTGAAAATTATGAAGGTCTAAATATGTGTCAAAGGGACTCACTGAACATCAGTGGATTTCTATGGGGCAAACATACTTAAAGCAGCCACTGTGACCATTGCTGCAGAGCAGAAAGAATGATACTGATGGGGACTGTGAGGGTTTGTAGTTAAATTCCTGCTCTTACAGGATCAGTGAGTGTCTGTTTAAAGATTATTAACATACTTTTACATCACTATGGAACACCAGCATTTCTGCAGAGGACAGAACCACCTGCCCTAATCTACCATGATGCTCTGTGCTCTGTTGTCATGGCAATATGAAGTCAAATAAATACAAATGTAGAAAAATGTACATTTAAAAGAGGACAAGAAGACAGGCAACTGGAAGAGCTTTTGAAGCAGGAAAACTTTTTATGGATTTCTCTTAATTTAACTGGATATTTTGCAAATACAAGTAAAGGAGGAAACAAGGAGGCAGGTTGGATTATATTTGAGGACAGGACGCATGAAGGAGAAGCATGAGGAGAGAGAAAACAGCAGAGCGATGGTGGAGAGCTAATCGTGGATCAAGTCAAAGAAGCAAGCATCAAAACTGTGAGTAAACATAACACACAAAGAGTTAAAAATTACTGTGCTGATTAAGGAAACATTACATTTGGTTAGTTTGGGGTCTGGAGCTTCAGGTTTGTGGGTTCAGTTGGTCACAAAATTGAGGAAAGACAAAAAATGTTTCTTTTGAAAGGTTGTTGGAGGATTCTTACTGTAAGAAATATCTGGGTGTGCATCTGCTTTGATTTAAAAAACAACAAAAGTTGAATTTTATTTATTCACATTGGAAAGGGAAAATTGGAGGATCAGAACAATAACGAGGCCAAATTTACTGTTTCCTTAATCAAAACAATAATTTTGATCTGAAGTAGAAATTTTGAAATGGGTTATTTTATTTCTTCTCTACTGATCACTGTGTCACATGTTGAGTTACTTGTCAGTTTACATTAATGTTAATGGTAATTTTAAAAAATGCAGTTTGTTCGTAATTTTGTAGAAAAAGGCTCTGCACCTGTGAAAAACAAATCCACACCCCCAAAATCACTGTAGATCAGAGTAGCTAAGCCCTGGTTAACTGCAATTAACAGGAGATGAAAAATATTGGAATGATTGAAAGAAACAAAGATTGCTTTAGGGTTTGAAGATTTGACTTTCTTATTGAAAGAGACGAAAACAAATCTATGTGTCACACTGAGAAATAAACTGAAAGCTTAAAAGATCTGTTGTTATACAAATGTGCAAATTTGTTTTAATGACATTAGAAAGAAAAATCAGATGTTTAAAAAGGTAATAAATAAAATTGATTTTTATATTACTTGAAAAAATGATGTTGGTAAGCGCGGTTGTATTTTGAAAAATGCTGGGTCACCAGTAGGCTGAGATTTAATGTGATAAACTGAGGATAGGTAATATAATCTACACACTCGCTATTATTGTTGTAATCCATACACCAGTTATTATTTTATCAAACATCAATCATAATTGGTGATCAATGCAAGTTTTAAGCAATAATATTTATTTGCATTCACAACTAATTTACAGAATATGAAAATAATCTTGTTTTTTTTAAGAAAAAGAGACGTTTCTAACTGACTTCAAACTTTTGAGCTGTAGAGGAGATTGATGAGCACGCAAAAAAGTGAACTTGTTAGGGAGAGTTTGCAATCAACTCAATTTTTGATGATAGACACAGCTAAAAAATGAGCGTTTTTAAGACACTGATGTGTGAACTGATCACATGTTTATAAACCAGGTGAAAATTGACTTCAAACTTTTGAGCTGTAGTGTAGATTGCAATGATAGCGTATAGTTATCTATTACAGAAGAATATATAAAAGTATGAGGACAGAGAGACACTGTTAAAAAGTTATGAGCTGTCTTGATGCAGAGAAAGTGGAGTTTGTCATCCTTGAATGATGGGATTCAAGGATTGAATGATGCTCTGCCTCTGTGCTCAAGTTCAGACATAGGCTTTAAGCAACCATGAGCCACTGATACGCGTGATAGATTAATCAGCATGTATCAAGTGGGCTTGTTAAACAGCTCTGATAGGAGAAAGTCAATGAGCACGCAATAAAGTGGACTTGTTAGGGCCAGTTTACCATCAGCCTTGCTAAAGTTGAACTTCATTTGTATTTAAAGACACACTTTAAAGAAAATTCGTATTTGAAACTGGTGATAAAATCCAGGTCAGATACAGTTACATACAAACATACAGTACACACTGCTGCTCAAAGGTCAGAGGTCAGGTAGAAAAGTTCCTGATATTAATAGAAAATTGGCTTTAATGTAATATCACATGAAGGTTATCAGTAATGTTTTCACAGCTTTAATCAAATCATTCATCATCCATAAGTTGTGATGGAAAAATGTCTGCAAGCGTGCAGGAGCCCATTTTTAGAGACAATCACTCCTGTGTTATAATGTTCATTGAAGTTTATCAGGTGAGATGACCAATAGATGATAAGAAATATACTCTTACTAATTATTAGAGTTGAAAAGTACTTTGCTAAGCAAAATTAAATGAGGTTAGGCTGCAACTTGAAACGTTTACATAAAAGGTTCAGTTGGTGATGCATGAAAGAAAAATAATTTTCTTCTACAAATCTATTGGAAAATTCTGATTGTAAGAAATGAAAAATATTCAAAGAGTGAAAGAAAAGTGAAGGTTTTGTGCAGCTGGGTGTTGCAGCCCCTTTAGAGGAAAATGTAAACTTGGTTTAACGAGGTTAAAAACAGAAACTGGGATGATCCAGACACATTTATTGTTTCTTTAATCCCCACAATAGTTTGAGTTTGTGCTAAAATGTCTTAAAAAGCTGTTTTGAGTGATAAATTAGGCTTTTAATGTGTTAAACTTGCATTAGATAAGACAATGTACCACTGAACACAGGAGGGATTATTGCTGAAAATGGGTCTCTGAACACCTCTGTAGATATTCTATTAAAAATCATTCATGATTTGTGATCAGTGTTAATATTAAGCATTTATATGATTATTTTGATCAATTGCTGTGATTCAATCTGAAACCAAATTTGAGTCTATTCAGAAAACAAGACATTTCTAATTCACCTCAGACCTTTGAGCTGTGGTCTACATTGTAATTATTGATTAGAGCAGATGATATGAGACCATCAGGAGAGACTGTTAAAAAGTTATGAGCTGTCTTGATGCAGAGAAAGTGGAGTTTGTCATCCTTGAATGATGGGATTCAAGGATTGAATGATGCTCTGCCTCTGTGCTCAAGTTCAGACATAGGCTTTAAGCAACCATGAGCCACTGATACGCGTGATAGATTAATCAGCATGTATCAAGTGGGCTTGTTAAACAGCTCTGATAGGAGAAAGTCAATGAGCACGCAATAAAGTGGACTTGTTAGGGCCAGTTTATCATCAGCCTTGCTAAAGTTGAACTTCATTTGTATTTAAAGACACACTTTAAAGAAAATTCTTATTTGAAACTGGTGATAAAATCCAGGTCAGATACAAACATACAGTACACACTGCTGCTCAAAGGTTGGAGGTCAGTTAGAAAAGTCCCTGATTTTAATAAAAAATTGGCTTTAATGTAATATCACATGAAGGTTATCAGTAATGTTTTCACAGCTTTAATCAAATCATTCATCATCCATAAGTTGTGATGGAAAAATGTCTGCAAGCGTGCAGGAGCCCATTTTTAGAGACAATCACTCCTGTGTTATAATGTTCATTGAAGTTTATCAGGTGAGATGACCAATAGATGATAAGAAATATACTCTTACTAATTATTAGAGTTGAAAAGTACTTTGCTAAGCAAAATTAAATGAGGTTAGGCTGCAACTTGAAACGTTTACATAAAAGGTTCAGTTGGTGATGCATGAAAGAAAAATAATTTTCTTCTACAAATCTATTGGAAAATTCTGATTGTAAGAAATGAAAAATATTCAAAGAGTGAAACTGTTGGAAAAGTGAAGGTTTTGTGCAGCTGGGTGTTGCAGCCCCTTTAGAGGAAAATGTAAACTTGGTTTAACGAGGTTAAAAACAGAAACTGGGATGATCCAGACACATTTATTGTTTCTTTAATCCCCACAATAGTTTGAGTTTGTGCTAAAATGTCTTAAAATCTGTTTTGAGTGATAAATTAGGCTTTTAATGTGTTAAACTTGCATTAGATAAGACAATGTACCACTGAACACAGGAGGGATTATTGCTGAAAATGGGTCTCTGAACACCTCTGTAGATATTCTATTAAAAATCATTCATGATTTGTGATCAGTGTTAATATTAAGCATTTATATGATTATTTACACTTTTGATTAATTGCTGTGATTCAATCTGAAACCAAATTTGAGTCTATTCAGAAAACAAGACATTTCTAATTCACCTCAGACCTTTGAGCTGTGGTCTACATTGTAATTATTGATTAGAGCAGATGATATGAGACCATCAGGAGAGACTGTTAAAAAGTTATGAGCTGTCTTGATGCAGAGAAAGTGGAGTTTGTCATCCTTGAATGATGGGATTCAAGGATTGAATGATGCTCTGCCTCTGTGCTCAAGTTCAGACATAGGCTTTAAGCAACCATGAGCCACTGATACGCGTGATAGATTAATCAGCATGTATCAAGTGGGCTTGTTAAACAGCTCTGATAGGAGAAAGTCAATGAGCACGCAATAAAGTGGACTTGTTAGGGCCAGTTTACCATCAGCCTTGCTAAAGTTGAACTTCATTTGTATTTAAAGACACACTTTAAAGAAAATTCGTATTTGAAACTGGTGATAAAATCCAGGTCAGATACAGTTACATACAAACATACACACTGCTGCTCTAAGGTCAGAGGTCAGTTAGAAAAGTCCCTGATTTTAATATTAAAATTGGCTTTAATGTAATATCACATGAAAGTTATCAGTAATGTTTTCACAGCTTTAATCAAATCATTCATCATCCATAAGTTGCGATGGAAAAATGTTTGCAAGCGTGCAGGAGCCCATTTTTAGAGACAATCACTCCTGTGTTATAATGTTCATTGAAGTTTATCAGGTGAGATGACCAACAGATGATAAGAAATATACTCTTACTAATTATTAGAGTTGAAAAGTACTTTGCTAAGCAAAATTAAATGAGGTTAGGCTGCAACTTGAAACGTTTACATAAAAGGTTCAGTTGGTGATGCATGAAAGAAAAATAATTTTCTTCTACAAATCTACTGGAAAATTCTGATTGTAAGAAATGAAAAATATTCAAAGAGTGAAACTGTTGGAAAAGTGAAGGTTTTGTGCAGCTGGGTGTTGCAGCCCCTTTAGAGGAAAATGTAAACTTGGTTTAATGAGGTTAAAAACAGAAACTGGGATGATCCAGACACATTTATTGTTTCTTTAATCCCCACAATAGTTTGAGTTTGAGCTAAAATGTCTTAAAAAGCTGTTTTAAGTCATAAGTTAGGCTTTTAATATGTTAAACTTGCATTAGATAAGACAATGTACCACTGAACACAGGAGGGATTATTGCTGAAAATGGGTCTCTGAACACCTCTGTAGATATTCTATTAAAAATCATTCATGATTTGTGATCAGTGTTAATATTAAGCATTTATATGATTATTTTGATTAATTGCTGTGATTCAATCCGAAACCAAATTTGAGTCTATTCAGAAAACAAGACTTTTCTAATT
Organism: Neolamprologus multifasciatus; assembly: GCF_963576455.1. NCBI lineage: Eukaryota > Metazoa > Chordata > Actinopteri > Cichliformes > Cichlidae > Neolamprologus > Neolamprologus multifasciatus. Next base: position 18,659,903 of record NC_140447.1, on the reverse strand, counting down.
CACCTCAGACCTTTGAGCTGTGGTCTACATTGTAATTATTGATTAGAGCAGATGATATGAGACCATCAGGAGAGACTGTTAAAAAGTTATGAGCTGTCTTGATGCAGAGAAAGTGGAGTTTGTCATCCTTGAATGATGGGATTCAAGGATTGAATGATGCTCTGCCTCTGTGCTCAAGTTCAGACATAGGCTTTAAGCAACCATGAGCCACTGATACGCGTGATAGATTAATCAGCATGTATCAAGTGGGCTTGTTAAACAGCTCTGATAGGAGAAAGTCAATGAGCACGCAATAAAGTGGACTTGTTAGGGCCAGTTTACCATCAGCCTTGCTAAAGTTGAACTTCATTTGTATTTAAAGACACACTTTAAAGAAAATTCGTATTTGAAACTGGTGATAAAATCCAGGTCAGATACAGTTACATACAAACATACACACTGCTGCTCAAAGGTTGGAGGTCAGTTAGAAAAGTCCCTGATTTTAATAAAAAATTGGCTTTAATGTAATATCACATGAAGGTTATCAGTAATGTTTTCACAGCTTTAATCAAATCATTCATCATCCATAAGTTGTGATGGAAAAATGTCTGCAAGCGTGCAGGAGCCCATTTTTAGAGACAATCACTCCTGTGTTTTAATGTTCATTGAAGTTTATCAGGTGAGATGACCAATAGATGATAAGAAATATACTCTTACTAATTATTAGAGTTGAAAAGTACTTTGCTAAGCAAAATTAAATGAGGTTAGGCTGCAACTTGAAACGTTTACATAAAAGGTTCAGTTGGTGATGCATGAAAGAAAAATAATTTTCTTCTACAAATCTACTGGAAAATTCTGATTGTAAGAAATGAAAAATATTCAAAGAGTGAAACTGTTGGAAAAGTGAAGGTTTTGTGCAGCTGGGTGTTGCAGCCCCTTTAGAGGAAAATGTAAACTTGGTTTAATGAGGTTAAAAACAGAAACTGGGATGATCCAGACACATTTATTGTTTCTTTAATCCCCACAATAGTTTGAGTTTGTGCTAAAATGTCTTAAAATCTGTTTTGAGTGATAAGTTAGGCTTTTAATGTGTTAAACTTGCATTAGATAAGACAATGTACCACTGAACACAGGAGGGATTATTGCTGAAAATGGGTCTCTGAACACCTCTGTAGATATTCTATTAAAAATCATTCATGATTTGTGCTCAGTGTTAATATTAAGCATTTATATGATTATTTTGATTAATTGATGTGATTCAATCTGAAACCAAATTTGAGTCTATTCAGAAAACAAGACATTTCTAATTCACCTCAGACCTTTGAGCTGTGGTCTACATTGTAATTATTGATTAGAGCAGATGATATGAGACCATCAGGAGAGACTGTTAAAAAGTTATGAGCTGTCTTGATGCAGAGAAAGTGGAGTTTGTCATCCTTGAATGATGGGATTCAAGGATTGAATGATGCTCTGCCTCTGTGCTCAAGTTCAGACATAGGCTTTAAGCAACCATGAGCCACTGATACGCGTGATAGATTAATCAGCATGTATCAAGTGGGCTTGTTAAACAGCTCTGATAGGAGAAAGTCAATGAGCACGCAATAAAGTGGACTTGTTAGGGCAAGTTTATCATCAGCCTTGTTAAAGTTGAACTTCATTTGTATTTAAAGACACACTTTAAAGAAAATTCGTATTTGAAACTGGTGATAAAATCCAGGTCAGATACAGTTACATACAAACATACAGTACACACTGCTGCTCAAAGGTTGGAGGTCAGTTAGAAAAGTCCCTGATTTTAATAAAAAATTGGCTTTAATGTAATATCACATGAAGGTTATCAGTAATGTTTTCACAGCTTTAATCAAATCATTCATCATCCATAAGTTGTGATGGAAAAATGTCTGCAAGCGTGCAGGAGCCCATTTTTAGAGACAATCACTCCTGTGTTATAATGTTCATTGAAGTTTATCAGGTGAGATGACCAATAGATGATAAGAAATATACTCTTACTAATTATTAGAGTTGAAAAGTACTTTGCTAAGCAAAATTAAATGAGGTTAGGCTGCAACTTGAAACGTTTACATAAAAGGTTCAGTTGGTGATGCATGAAAGAAAAATAATTTTCTTCTACAAATCTATTGGAAAATTCTGATTGTAAGAAATGAAAAATATTCAAAGAGTGAAAGAAAAGTGAAGGTTTTGTGCAGCTGGGTGTTGCAGCCCCTTTAGAGGAAAATGTAAACTTGGTTTAACGAGGTTAAAAACAGAAACTGGGATGATCCAGACACATTTATTGTTTCTTTAATCCCCACAATAGTTTGAGTTTGTGCTAAAATGTCTTAAAAAGCTGTTTTGAGTGATAAATTAGGCTTTTAATGTGTTAAACTTGCATTAGATAAGACAATGTACCACTGAACACAGGAGGGATTATTGCTGAAAATGGGTCTCTGAACACCTCTGTAGATATTCTATTAAAAATCATTCATGATTTGTGATCAGTGTTAATATTAAGCATTTATATGATTATTTTGATCAATTGCTGTGATTCAATCTGAAACCAAATTTGAGTCTATTCAGAAAACAAGACATTTCTAATTCACCTCAGACCTTTGAGCTGTGGTCTACATTGTAATTATTGATTAGAGCAGATGATATGAGACCATCAGGAGAGACTGTTAAAAAGTTATGAGCTGTCTTGATGCAGAGAAAGTGGAGTTTGTCATCCTTGAATGATGGGATTCAAGGATTGAATGATGCTCTGCCTCTGTGCTCAAGTTCAGACATAGGCTTTAAGCAACCATGAGCCACTGATACGCGTGATAGATTAATCAGCATGTATCAAGTGGGCTTGTTAAACAGCTCTGATAGGAGAAAGTCAATGAGCACGCAATAAAGTGGACTTGTTTGGGCCAGTTTATCTTCAGCCTTGCTAAAGTTGAACTTCATTTGTATTTAAAGACACACTTTAAAGAAAATTCTTATTTGAAACTGGTGATAAAATCCAGGTCAGATACAGTTACATACAAACATACAGTACACACTGCTGCTCAAAGGTTGGAGGTCAGTTAGAAAAGTCCCTGATTTTAATAAAAAATTGGCTTTAATGTAATATCACATGAAAGTTATCAGTAATGTTTTCACAGCTTTAATCAAATCATTCATCATCCATAAGTTGTGATGGAAAAATGTCTGCAAGCGTGCAGGAGCCCATTTTTAGAGACAATCACTCCTGTGTTATAATGTTCATTGAAGTTTATCAGGTGAGATGACCAATAGATGATAAGAAATATACTCTTACTAATTATTAGAGTTGAAAAGTACTTTGCTAAGCAAAATTAAATGAGGTTAGGCTGCAACTTGAAACGTTTACATAAAAGGTTCAGTTGGTGATGCATGAAAGAAAAATAATTTTCTTCTACAAATCTATTGGAAAATTCTGATTGTAAGAAATGAAAAATATTCAAAGAGTGAAACTGTTGGAAAAGTGAAGGTTTTGTGCAGCTGGGTGTTGCAGCCCCTTTAGAGGAAAATGTAAACTTGGTTTAACGAGGTTAAAAACAGAAACTGGGATGATCCAGACACATTTATTGTTTCTTTAATCCCCACAATAGTTTGAGTTTGTGATAAAATGTCTTAAAATCTGTTTTGAGTGATAAATTAGGCTTTTAATGTGTTAAACTTGCATTAGATAAGACAATGTACCACTGAACACAGGAGGGATTATTGCTGAAAATGGGTCTCTGAACACCTCTGTAGATATTCTATTAAAAATCATTAATGATTTGTGATCAGTGTTAATATTAAGCATTTATATGATTATTTACACTTTTGATTAATTGCTGTGATTCAATCTGAAACCAAATTTGAGTCTATTCAGAAAACAAGACATTTCTAATTCACCTCAGACCTTTGAGCTGTGGTCTACATTGTAATTATTGATTAGAGCAGATGATATGAGACCATCAGGAGAGACTGTTAAAAAGTTATGAGCTGTCTTGATGCAGAGAAAGTGGAGTTTGTCATCCTTGAATGATGGGATTCAAGGATTGAATGATGCTCTGCCTCTGTGCTCAAGTTCAGACATAGGCTTTAAGCAACCATGAGCCACTGATACGCGTGATAGATTAATCAGCATGTATCAAGTGGGCTTGTTAAACAGCTCTGATAGGAGAAAGTCAATGAGCACGCAATAAAGTGGACTTGTTAGGGCCAGTTTACCATCAGCCTTGCTAAAGTTGAACTTCATTTGTATTTAAAGACACACTTTAAAGAAAATTCGTATTTGAAACTGGTGATAAAATCCAGGTCAGATACAGTTACATACAAACATACACACTGCTGCTCTAAGGTCAGAGGTCAGTTAGAAAAGTCCCTGATTTTAATATTAAAATTGGCTTTAATGTAATATCACATGAAGGTTATCAGTAATGTTTTCACAGCTTTAATCAAATCATTCATCATCCATAAGTTGTGATGGAAAAATGTTTGCAAGCGTGCAGGAGCCCATTTTTAGAGACAATCACTCCTGTGTTATAATGTTCATTGAAGTTTATCAGGTGAGATGACCAACAGATGATAAGAAATATACTCTTACTAATTATTAGAGTTGAAAAGTACTTTGCTAAGCAAAATTAAATGAGGTTAGGCTGCAACTTGAAACGTTTACATAAAAGGTTCAGTTGGTGATGCATGAAAGAAAAATAATTTTCTTCTACAAATCTACTGGAAAATTCTGATTGTAAGAAATGAAAAATATTCAAAGAGTGAAACTGTTGGAAAAGTGAAGGTTTTGTGCAGCTGGGTGTTGCAGCCCCTTTAGAGGAAAATGTAAACTTGGTTTAATGAGGTTAAAAACAGAAACTGGGATGATCCAGACACATTTATTGTTTCTTTAATCCCCACAATAGTTTGAGCTAAAATGTCTTAAAAAGCTGTTTTGAGTGATAAGTTAGGCTTTTAATGTGTTAAACTTGCATTAGATAAGACAATGTACCACTGAACACAGGAGGGATTATTGCTGAAAATGGGTCTCTGAACACCTCTGTAGATATTCTATTAAAAATCATTCATGATTTGTGATCAGTGTTAATATTAAGCATTTATATGATTATTTTGATTAATTGCTGTGATTCAATCCGAAACCAAATTTGAGTCTATTCAGAAAACAAGACTTTTCTAATTCACCTCAGACCTTTGAGCTGTGGTCTACATTGTAATTATTGATTAGAGCAGATGATATGAGACCATCAGGAGAGACTGTTAAAAAGTTATGAGCTGTCTTGATGCAGAGAAAGTGGAGTTTGTCATCCTTGAATGATGGGATTCAAGGATTGAATGATGCTCTGCCTCTGTGCTCAAGTTCAGACATAGGCTTTAAGCAACCATGAGCCACTGATACGCGTGATAGATTAATCAGCATGTATCAAGTGGGCTTGTTAAACAGCTCTGATAGGAGAAAGTCAATGAGCACGCAATAAAGTGGACTTGTTAGGGCCAGTTTACCATCAGCCTTGCTAAAGTTGAACTTCATTTGTATTTAAAGACAGACTTTAAAGAAAATTCGTATTTGAAACTGGTGATAAAATCCAGGTCAGATACAGTTACATACAAACATACACACTGCTGCTCAAAGGTTGGAGGTCAGTTAGAAAAGTCCCTGATTTTAATAAAAAATTAGTTTTAATGTAATATCACATGAAGATTATCAGTAATGTTTTCACAGCTTTAATCAAATCATTCATCATCCATAAATTGTGATGGAAAAATGTCTGCAAGCGTGCAGGAGCCCATTTTTAGAGACAATCACTCCTGTGTTATAATGTTCATTGAAGTTTATCAGGTGAGATGACCAATAATGATAAGAAATATACTCTTACTAATTATTAGAGTTGAAAAGTACTTTGCTAAGCAAAATTAAATGAGGTTAGGCTGCAACTTGAAATGTTTACATAAAAGGTTCAGTTGGTGATGCATGAAAGAAAAATAATTTTCTTCTACAAATCTTTTGGAAAATTCTGATTGTAAGAAATGAAAAATATTCAAAGAGTGAAACTGTTGGAAAAGTGAAGGTTTTGTGCAGCTGGGTGTTGCAGCCCCTTTAGAGGAAAATGTAAACTTGGTTTAATGAGGTTAAAAACAGAAACTGGGATGATCCAGACACATTTATTGTTTCTTTAATCCCCACAATAGTTTGAGTTTGTGCTAAAATGTCTTAAAATCTGTTTTGAGTGATAAGTTAGGCTTTTAATGTGTTAAACTTGCATTAGATAAGACAATGTACCACTGAACACAGGAGGGATTATTGCTGAAAATGGGTCTGTGAACACCTCTGTAGATATTCTATTAAAAATCATTCATGATTTGTGATCAGTGTTAATAATAAGCATTTATATGATTATTTTGATCGATTGCTGTGATTCAATCTGAAACCAAATTTGAGTCTATTCAGAAAACAAGACATTTCTAATTCACCTCAGACCTTTGAGCTGTGGTCTACATTGTAATTATCGATTAGAGCAGATGATATGAGACCATCAGGAGAGACTGTTAAAGAGTTATGAGCTGTCTTGATGCAGAGAAAGTGGAGTTTGTCATCCTTGAATGATGGGATTCAAGGATTGAATGATGCTCTGCCTCTGTGCTCAAGTTCAGACATAGGCTTTAAGCAACCATGAGCCACTGATACGCGTGATAGATTAATCAGCATGTATCAAGTGGGCTTGTTAAACAGCTCTGATAGGAGAAAGTCAATGAGCACGCAATAAAGTGGACTTGTTAGGGCCAGTTTACCATCAGCCTTGCTAAAGTTGAACTTCATTTGTATTTAAAGACACACTTTAAAGAAAATTCGTATTTGAAACTGGTGATAAAATCCAGGTCAGATACAGTTACATACAAACATACAGTACACACTGCTGCTCAAAGGTCAGAGGTCAGTTAGAAAAGTCCCTGATTTTAATAAAAAAGTTGGCTTTAATGTAATATCACATGAAGGTTATCAGTAATGTTTTCACAGCTTTAATCAAATCATTCATCATCCATAAGTTGTGATGGAAAAATGTCTGCAAGCGTGCAGGAGCCCATTTTTAGAGACAATCACTCCTGTGTTATAATGTTCATTGAAGTTTATCAGGTGAGATGACCAATAGATGATAAGAAATATACTCTTACTAATTATTAGAGTTGAAAAGTACTTTGCTAAGCAAAATTAAATGAGGTTAGGCTGCAACTTGAAACGTTTACATAAAAGGTTCAGTTGGTGATGCCTGAAAGAAAAAATAATTTTCTTCTACAAATCTATTGGAAAATTCTGATTGTAAGAAATGAAAAATATTCAAAGAGTGAAACTGTTGGAAAAGTGAAGGTTTTGTGCAGCTGGGTGTTGCAGCCCCTTTAGAGGAAAATGTAAACTTGGTTTAACGAGGTTAAAAACAGAAACTGGGATGATCCAGACACATTTATTGTTTCTTTAATCCCCACAATAGTTTGAGTTTGTGCTAAAATGTCTTAAAAAGCTGTTTTAAGTGATAAGTTAGGCTTTTAATATGTTAAACTTGCTTTAGATAAGATAATGTACCACTGAACACAGGAGGGATTATTGCTGAAAATGGGTCTCTGAACACCTCTGTAGATATTCTATTAAAAATCATTCATGATTTGTGATCAGTGTTAATATTAAGCATTTATATGATTATTTTGATCAATTGCTGTGATTCAATCTGAAACCAAATTTGAGTCTATTCAGAAAACAAGACATTTCTAATTCACCTCAGACCTTTGAGCTGTGGTCTACATTGTAATTATTGATTAGAGCAGATGATATGAGACCATCAGGAGAGACTGTTAAAAAGTTATGAGCTGTCTTGATGCAGAGAAAGTGGAGTTTGTCATCCTTGAATGATGGGATTCAAGGATTGAATGATGCTCTGCCTCTGTGCTCAAGTTCAGACATAGGCTTTAAGCAACCATGAGCCACTGATACGCGTGATAGATTAATCAGCATGTATCAAGTGGGCTTCTTAAACAGCTCTGATAGGAGAAAGTCAATGAGCACGCAATAAAGTGGACTTGTTAGGGCCAGTTTACCATCAGCCTTGCTAAAGTTGAACTTCATTTGTATTTAAAGACACACTTTAAAGAAAATTCATATTTGAAACTGGTGATAAAATCCAGGTCAGATACAGTTACATACAAACATACACACTGCTGCTCAAAGGTTGGAGGTCAGTTAGAAAAGTCCCTGATTTTAATAAAAAATTGGCTTTAATGTAATATCACATGAAGGTTATCAGTAATGTTTTCACAGCTTTAATCAAATCATTCATCATCCATAAGTTGTGATGGAAAAATGTCTGCAAGCGTGCAGGAGCCCATTTTTAGAGACAATCACTCCTGTGTTATAATCTTCATTGAAGTTTATCAGGTGAGATGACCAATAGATGATAAGAAATATACTCTTACTAATTATTAGAGTTGAAAAGTACTTTGCTAAGCAAAATTAAATGAGGTTAGGCTGCAACTTGAAACGTTTACATAAAAGGTTCAGTTGGTGATGCATGAAAGAAAAAATGATTTTATTCTGAAAATCTTTTGGAAAATTCTGATTGTAAGAAATGAAAAATATTCAAAAGTGAAACTGTTGGAAAAGTGAAGGTTTTGTGCAGCTGGGTGTTGCAGCCCCTTTAGAGGAAAATGTAAACTTGGTTTAACGAGGTTAAAAACAGAAACTGGGATGATCCAGACACATTTATTGTTTCTTTAATCCCCACAATAGTTTGAGTTTGTGCTAAAATGTCTTAAAATCTGTTTTGAGTGATAAGTTAGGCTTTTAATGTGTTAAACTTGCATTAGATAAGACAATGTACCACTGAACACAGGAGGGATTATTGCTGAAAATGGGTCTCTGAACACCTCTGTAGATATTCTATTAAAAATCATTCATGATTTGTGATCAGTGTTAATATTAAGCATTTATGTGATTATTTTGATTGATTGCTGTGATTCAATCTGAAACCAAATTTGAGTCTATTCAGAAAACAAGACATTTCTAATTCACCTCAGACCTTTGAGCTGTGGTCTACATTGTAATTATTGATTAGAGCAGATGATATGAGACCATCAGGAGAGAGTGTTAAAAAGTTATGAGCTGTCTTGATGCAGAGAAAGTGGAGTTTGTCATCCTTGAATGATGGGATTCAAGGATTGAATGATGCTCTGCCTCTGTGCTCAAGTTCAGACATAGGCTTTAAGCAACCATGAGCCACTGATACGCGTGATAGATTAATCAGCATGTATCAAGTGGGCTTGTTAAACAGCTCTGATAGGAGAAAGTCAATGAGCACGCAATAAAGTGGACTTGTTAGGGCCAGTTTAACATCAGCCTTGCTAAAGTTGAACTTCATTTGTATTTAAAGACAGACTTTAAAGAAAATTCGTATTTGAAACTGGTGATAAAATCCAGGTCAGATACAATTACATACAAACATACACACTGCTGCTCAAAAGTCAGAAGTCAGTTAGAAAAGTCCCTGATTTTAATAAAAAATTGGCTTTAATGTAATATCACATGAAGGTTATCAGTAATGTTTTCACAGCTTTAATCAAATCATTCATCATCCATAAGTTGTGATGGAAAAATGTCTGCAAGCGTGCAGGAGCCCATTTTTAGAGACAATCACTCCTGTGTTATAATGTTCATTGAAGTTTATCAGGTGAGATGACCAATAGATGATAAGAAATATACTCTTACTAATTATTAGAGTTGAAAAGTACTTTGCTAAGCAAAATTAAATGAGGTTAGGCTGCAACTTGAAACGTTTACATAAAAGGTTCAGTTGGTGATGCATGAAAGAAAAATAATTTTCTTCTACAAATCTATTGGAAAATTCTGATTTTAAGAAATGAAAAATATTCAAAGAGTGAAACTGTTGGAAAAGTGAAGGTTTTGTGCAGCTGGGTGTTGCAGCCCCTTTAGAGGAAAATGTAAACTTGGTTTAATGAGGTTAAAAACAGAAACTGGGATGATCCAGACACATTTATTGTTTCTTTAATCCCCACAATAGTTTGAGTTTGTGCTAAAATGTCTTAAAATCTGTTTTGAGTGATAAGTTAGGCTTTTAATGTGTTAAACTTGCATTAGATAAGACAATGTACCACTGAACACAGGAGGGATTATTGCTGAAAATGGGTCTCTGAACACCTCTGTAGATATTCTATTAAAAATCATTCATGATTTGTGATCAGTGTTAATATTAAGCATCTATATGATTATTTACGCTTTTGATTAATTGCTGTGATTCAATCTGAAACCAAATTTGAGTCTATTCAGAAAACAAGACATTTCTAATTCACCTCAGACCTTTGAGCTGTGGTCTACATTGTAATTATTGATTAGAGCAGATGATATGAGACCATCAGGAGAGACTGTTAAAAAGTTATGAGCTGTCTTGATGCAGAGAAAGTGGAGTTTGTCATCCTTGAATGATGGGATTCAAGGATTGAATGATGCTCTGCCTCTGTGCTCAAGTTCAGACATAGGCTTTAAGCAACCATGAGCCACTGATACGCGTGATAGATTAATCAGCATGTATCAAGTGGGCTTGTTAAACAGCTCTGATAGGAGAAAGTCAATGAGCACGCAATAAAGTGGACTTGTTAGGGCCAGTTTACCATCAGCCTTGCTAAAGTTGAACTTCATTTGTATTTAAAGACACACTTTAAAGAAAATTCTTATTTGAAACTGGTGATAAAATCCAGGTCAGATACAAACATACAGTACACACTGCTGCTCAAAGGTCAGAGGTCAGGTACAAAAGTTCCTGATTTTAATAGAAAATTGGCTTTAATGTAATATCACATGAAGGTTATCAGTAATGTTTTCACAGCTTTAATCAAATCATTCATCATCCATAAGTTGTGATGGAAAAATGTCTGCAAGCGTGCAGGAGCCCATTTTTAGAGACAATCACTCCTGTGTTATAATGTTCATTGAAGTTTATCAGGTGAGATGACCAATAGATGATAAGAAATATACTCTTACTAATTATTAGAGTTGAAAAGTACTTTGCTAAGCAAAATTAAATGAGGTTAGGCTGCAACTTGAAACGTTTACATTAAAGGTTCAGTTGGTGATGCATGAAAGAAAAATAATTTTCTTCTACAAATCTATTGGAAAATTCTGATTTTAAGAAATGAAAAATATTCAAAGAGTGAAACTGTTAAAAAAAGTGAAGGTTTTGTGCAGCTGGGTGTTGCAGCCCCTTTAGAGGAAAATGTAAACTTGGTTTAACGAGGTTAAAAACAGAAACTGGGATGATCCAGACACATTTATTGTTTCTTTAATCCCCACAATAGTTTGAGTTTGTGCTAAAATGTCTTAAAAAGCTGTTTTGATTGATAAGTTAGGCTTTTAATGTGTTAAACTTGCATTAGATAAGACAATGTACCACTGAACACAGGAGGGATTATTGCTGAAAATGGGTCTCTGAACACCTCTGTAGATATTCTATTAAAAATCATTCATGATTTGTGATCAGTGTTAATATTAAGCATTTATATGATTATTTTGATTAATTGCTATAATTCAATCTGAAACCAAATTTGAGTCTATTCAGAAAACAAGACATTTCTAATTCACCTCAGACCTTTGAGCTGTGGTCTACATTGTAATTACTGATTAGAGCAGATGATATGAGACCATCAGGAGAGACTGTTAAAAAGTTATGAGCTGTCTTGATGCAGAGAAAGTGGAGTTTGTCATCCTTGAATGATGGGATTCAAGGATTGAATGATGCTCTGCCTCTGTGCTCAAGTTCAGACATAGGCTTTAAGCAACCATGAGCCACTGATACGCGTGATAGATTAATCAGCATGTATCAAGTGGGCTTGTTAAACAGCTCTGATAGGAGAAAGTCAATGAGCACGCAATAAAGTGGACTTGTTAGGGCCAGTTTACCATCAGCCTTGCTAAAGTTGAACTTCATTTGTATTTAAAGACACACTTTAAAGAAAATTCGTATTTGAAACTGGTGATAAAATCCAGGTCAGATACAGTTACATACAAACATACAGTACACACTGCTGCTCAAAGGTCAGAGGTCAGTTAGAAAAGTCGCTGATTTTAATAAAAAATTGGCTTTAATGTAATATCACATGAAGGTTATCAGTAATGTTTTCACAGCTTTAATCAAATCATTCATCATCCATAAGTTGTGATGGAAAAATGTCTGCAAGCGTGCAGGAGCCCATTTTTAGAGACAATCACTCCTGTGTTATAATGTTCATTGAAGTTTATCAGGTGAGATGACCAATAGATGATAAGAAATATACTCTTACTAATTATTAGAGTTGAAAAGTACTTTGCTAAGCAAAATTAAATGAGGTTAGGCTGCAACTTGAAACGTTTACATAAAAGGTTCAGTTGGTGATGCATGAAAGAAAAATAATTTTCTTCTACAAATCTATTGGAAAATTCTGATTGTAAGAAATGAAAAATATTCAAAGAGTGAAACTGTTGGAAAAGTGAAGGTTTTGTGCAGCTGGGTGTTGCAGCCCCTTTAGAGGAAAATGTAAACTTGGTTTAATGAGGTTAAAAAGAGAAACTGGGATGATCCAGACACATTTATTCTTTCTTTAATCCCCACAATAGTTTGAGTTTGTGCTAAAATGTCTTAAAATCTGTTTTGAGTGATAAGTTAGGCTTTTAATGTGTTAAACTTGCATTAGATAAGACAATGTACCACTGAACACAGGAGGGATTATTGCTGAAAATGGGTCTCTGAACACCTCTGTAGATATTCTATTAAAAATCATTCATGATTTGTGATCAGTGTTAATATTAAGCATTTATATGATTATTTTGATCAATTGCTGTGATTCAATCTGAAACCAAATTTGAGTCTATTCAGAAAACAAGACATTTCTAATTCACCTCAGACCTTTGAGCTGTGGTCTACATTGTAATTATTGATTAGAGCAGATGATATGAGACCATCAGGAGAGACTGTTAAAAAGTTATGAGCTGTCTTGATGCAGAGAAAGTGGAGTTTGTCATCCTTGAATGATGGGATTCAAGGATTGAATGATGCTCTGCCTCTGTGCTCAAGTTCAGACATAGGCTTTAAGCAACCATGAGCCACTGATACGCGTGATAGATTAATCAGCATGTATCAAGTGGGCTTGTTAAACAGCTCTGATAGGAGAAAGTCAATGAGCACGCAATAAAGTGGACTTGTTAGGGCCAGTTTACCATCAGCCTTGCTAAAGTTGAACTTTTTTTGTATTTAAAGACAGACTTTAAAGAAAATTCTTATTTGAAACTGGTGATAAAATCCTGGTCAGATACAGTTACATACAAACATACACACTGCTGCTCAAAGGTTGGAGGTCAGTTAGAAAAGTTCCTGATTTTAATAAAAAATTGGCTTTAATGTAATATCACATGAAGGTTATCAGTAATGTTTTCACAGCTTTAATCAAATCATTCATCATCCATAAGTTGTGATGGAAAAATGTCTGCAAGCGTGCAGGAGCCCATTTTTAGAGACAATCACTCCTGTGTTATAATGTTCATTGAAGTTTATCAGGTGAGATGACCAATAGATGATAAGAAATATACTCTTACTAATTATTAGAGTTGAAAAGTACTTTGCTAAGCAAAATTAAATGAGGTTAGGCTGCAACTTGAAACGTTTACATAAAAGGTTCAGTTGGTGATGCATGAAAGAAAAATAATTTTCTTCTACAAATCTATTGGAAAATTCTGATTGTAAGAAATGAAAAATATTCAAAGAGTGAAACTGTTGGAAATGTGAAGGTTTTGTGCAGCTGGGTGTTGTAGCCCCTTTAGAGGAAAATGTAAACTTGGTTTAATGAGGTTAAAAACAGAAACTGGGATGATCCAGACACATTTATTGTTTCTTTAATCCCCACAATAGTTTGAGTTTGTGCTAAAATGTCTTAAAAAGCTGTTTTGAGTGATAAGTTAGGCTTTTAATGTGTTAAACTTGCATTAGATAAGACAATGTACCACTGAACACAGGAGGGATTATTGCTGAAAATGGGTCTCTGAACACCTCTGTAGATATTCTATTAAAAATCTTTCATGATTTGTGATCAGTGTTAATATTAAGCATTTATATGATTATTTACGCTTTTGATTAATTGTTGTGATTCAATCTGAAACCAAATTTGAGTCTATTCAGAAAACAAGACATTTCTAATTCACCTCAGACCTTTGAGCTGTGGTCTACATTGTAATTATTGATTAGAGCAGATGATATGAGACCATCAGGAGAGACTGTTAAAAAGTTATGAGCTGTCTTGATGCAGAGAAAGTGGAGTTTGTCATCCTTGAATGATGGGATTCAAGGATTGAATGATGCTCTGCCTCTGTGCTCAAGTTCAGACATAGGCTTTAAGCAACCATGAGCCACTGATACGCGTGATAGATTAATCAGCATGTATCAAGTGGGCTTGTTAAACAGCTCTGATAGGAGAAAGTCAATGAGCACGCAATAAAGTGGACTTGTTAGGGCCAGTTTACCATCAGGCTTGCTAAAGTTGAACTTCATTTGTATTTAAAGACAGACTTTAAAGAAAATTCGTATTTGAAACTGGTGATAAAATCCAGGTCAGATACAGTTACATACAAACATACACACTGCTGCTCAAAGGTTGGAGGTCAGTTAGAAAAGTCCCTGATTTTAATAAAAAATTGGCTTTAATGTAATATCACATGAAGGTTATCAGTAATGTTTTCACAGCTTTAATCAAATCATTCATCATCCATAAGTTGTGATGGAAAAATGTCTGCAAGCGTGCAGGAGCCCATTTTTAGAGACAATCACTCCTGTGTTATAATGTTCATTGAAGTTTATCAGGTGAGATGACCAATAGATGATAAGAAATATACTCTTACTAATTATTAGAGTTGAAAAATACTTTGCTAAGCAAAATTAAATGAGGTTAGGCTGCAACTTGAAACGTTTACATAAAAGGTTCAGTTGGTGATGCATGAAAGAAAAATAATTTTCTTCTACAAATCTATTGGAAAATTCTGATTGTAAGAAATGAAAAATATTCAAAGAGTGAAACTGTTGGAAAAGTGAAGGTTTTGTGCAGCTGGGTGTTGCAGCCCCTTTAGAGGAAAATGTAAACTTGGTTTAACGAGGTTAAAAACAGAAACTGGGATGATCCAGACACATTTATTGTTTCTTTAATCCCCACAATAGTTTGAGTTTGTGCTAAAATGTCTTAAAAAGCTGTTTTGAGTGATAAGTTAGGCTTTTAATGTGTTAAACTTAGAATAGAATAGAATAGAATAGAATAGAATAGAATTCAACTTTATTGTCATTGCACATGCACAGGTACAGGGCAACGAAATGCAGTTTGCATCCATCCAGAAGTGCTTTAGCCATGATATAGATATATTACAATATATATTAGCAATAATATAGATATGTAAGTATATTACAGAAATGGGTCTATTATGGTATGTTATAATGTACACAGTATGAAGTATGTTATGAACATTCTATAAGTATGTACAGGCTGTAGTGAGTACAAGCTTTGTACAGGCTATGAACAGGATATAAATATGAAATAAAAAACTATACAGAAATCTGAGATATACAGTTATACAGAATTGTGAACTATGCAAGTTATAAATAGTTGTAGGATTAAAAATTATCGTATGTACAGAATGATTATTTACACAGAACTATACAGTAGTGCAGTTAAGATGAGTGAGATATGTGGATAATTTCTACAGAGGCTATATAAAGTGCTAGTGGTTGTGAGTGGTGGTTCAGTCCATGTTATTATTGTGTGTTTGAGGGTACAGTTGTCCATTGTGTGTGTGTGTAGATGGTTGTGGGTGTGTGTATGTTCAGTCCATGTGTTAACGTGGGTCAGATGTCAGGAGGCAGAGTTCAGGAGTCTGACAGCTGTGGGGAAGAAGCTGTTCTGGTACCTGGTGGTCTTAGTCCGGAGGCTCCTGTAGTGCCTCCCAGAGGGCAGGAGGGTGAAGAGTCCATGTGATGGGTGACTGGGGTTGTTGATGATTTTCCCAGCCCTTTTCAGACACCGCTTCCTGTAGATGTCCTTTATGGCAGGAAGTGGTGCTCCGGCAATGCGCTGGGCAGTTTTCACAACCCTCCCCAATGCATTCCGGTCCGAGGCGGAGCAGTTCCCATACCAGACTGTTATACAGTTGGTCGGGATGCTCTCGATGGTGCAGCAATAGAAGTTTACCAGGATGTCTGAGGACAGGTGGTTCTTCCTCAGAGTCCTCAAGAAGAAGAGGCGCTGGTGAGCCTTCTTGACCATTTTGGAGCAGTTGGTCGTCCAGATGAGATCCTCGGAGATGTGAACTCCCAGGAACTTGAAGCTGCTCACACGCTCCACAGCCGTCCCCTTAATGTAGATGGGTGGATGTGTGTCAGCATTCCTCCTGTAGTCCACGATGAGCTCTTTGGTCTTCTCAGTGTTGAGCAGCAGGTTGTTTCTGTCGCACCACTCAGCCAGACGATCTACCTCCTCCCTGTAGGCGGCCTCATCGTTGTCACTGATGAGGCCAATCACCGTGGTGTCATCTGCAAACTTAATGATGGTGTTGGAACCATCAGCAGGTCTGCAGTCGTGGGTGAAGAGGGAGTAGAGGAAAGGGCTCATCACACAGCCTTGTGGTACACCGGTGTTCATTGTGATTGTAGATGAGCAGTGGTTATCCAGCCGGACATGTTGGGGGCGGTTGGTCAGGAAGTCCAGTAAGCATTTGCAGATGAGGGAACTGATGCCCAGGTCTGTCAGTTTCCTGATGAGTTGTGAGGGGTGGATTGTATTGAATGCTGAACTGAAGTCTATAAACAGCATTCTGGCGTATGTGTTGTTGTTGTCCAGGTGTGAGAGGACAGAGTGCAGTGCGATGGAGACTGCATCCTCTGTGCTCCTGTTCTGGCGATATGCAAATTGGTGGGGGTCCAGGGTGGGGGGGAGACAGGATTTGAAGTGTGCTAGGACCAGCTGCTCTAAGCACTTAGTGATGATGGGGGTAAGTGCTACTGGGCGGTAGTCATTGAGGCTAGATGGGTTGGAGTTTTTGGGTATCGGGACGATGGAGGTGGATTTGAAGCAGGCCGGTACCAAAGCATGGGCCAAGGACAGATTGAATATGTCTGTGAGCACTCCTGCAAGCTCCCCACAACACGCTCTGAGAGCAGGCCCGGGGATGCCATCAGGACCTGCAGCCTTGTGGACATTGATCCTGCTCAGGACCACTCCAACATCGGTGGGGGAGAGAGTCAGAGGTTGGTGGTCTGGCATCATGTCTGTTTTGGTTGTGGTTGTGGGGTTCCCTCGCTCAAAACTTGCATTAGATAAGACAATGTACCACTGAACACAGGAGGGATTATTGCTGAAAATGGGTCTCTGAACACCTCTGAAGATATTCTATTAAAAATCATTCATGATTTGTGATCAGTGTTAATATTAAGAATTTATATGATTATTTACACTTTTGATTAATTGCTGTGATTAACTCTGAAACCAAATTTGAGCCTATTCAGAACGAACACAAGACATTTCTAATTCACCTCAGACCATTGAGCTGTGGTCTACATTGTAATGATAGTGTATGGTTATTGATTAGAGCAGATGATATGAGCCCATCGGGAGAGACTGTTAAAAAGTTATGAGCTGTCTTGATGCAGAGAAAGTGGAGTTTGTCATCCTTGAATGATGGGATTCAAGGATTGAATGATGCTCTGCCTCTGTGCTCAAGTTCAGACATAGGCTTTAAGCAACCATGAGCCACTGATACGCGTGATAGATTAATCAGCATGTATCAAGTGGGCTTGTTAAACAGCTCTGATAGAAGAAAGTCAATGAATAAAGTGGACTTGTTAGGGCCAGTTTACCATCAGCCTTGCTAAAGTTGAACTTCATTTGTATTTAAAGACAGACTTTAAAGAAAATTCGTATTTGAAACTGGTGATAAAATCCAGGTCAGATACAGTTACATACAAACATACAGTACACACTGCTGCTCAAAGGTTGGAGGTCAGTTAGAAAAGTCCCTGATTTTAATAAAAAATTGGCTTTAATGTAATATCACATGAAGGTTATCAGTAATGTTTTCACAGATTTAATCAAATCATTCATCATCCATAAGTTGTGATGGAAAAATGTCTGCAAGCGTGCAGGAGCCCATTTTTAGAGACAATCACCCCTGTGTTATAATGTTCATTGAAGTTTATCAGGTGAGATGACCAATAGATGATAAGAAATATCCATCCATCTTCATCCGCTTTATCTGAGGCCGGGTCGCGGGGGCAGCATCCTAAGCGGAGAGGCCCAGGCGTCCCTCTCCCCAGCCACCTTCTCCAGCTTATCCGGGGGAACACCAAGGTGTTCCCAGGCAAGCCGAGAGATATAAATTCCCCAGCGTGTCCTGGGTCTGCCCCGGGGCCTCCTCCCGGTGGGACATGCCTGGAACACCTCACCCAGGAGGCGCCCACGAGGCATCCTTGTCAGATGCCCGAACCACCTCAGCTGGCTCCTTTTGATGTGGAGCAGCAGTGGCTCTACTCTGAGCCCCTCCCGGATGGCCAAACCTCTCATCCTATCTCTAAGGGAGATGCCAGCCACCCTTCGGAGGAAGCTCATTTCTGCTGCTTGTATCCACGATCTCGTTCTTTCGGTCACTACCCACAGCTCGTGGCCATAGGTGAGGGTAAGGAGGTAGATCGACCGGTAAATTTAGAGCTTCGCTTTTACACTCAGCTCCCTCTTCACCACGACGGACCGGTGCAGCGTCCGCATTACTGCAGCTGCAGCCCCAATCCGTCTGTCGATCTCCGGCTCCCTTCTCCCATCACTGGCGAACAAGACCCCGAGATACTTGAACTCCTCCACTTGGGGCAGGAACTCATTCCCGACCCGGAGTGGGCACTCCACCCTTTTCCGGCTGATAACCATGGCCTCAGATTTGGAGGTGCTGATCCTCATTCCCGCTGCTTCACACTCGGCTGCGAACCGTTCCAGTGCGAGCTGGAGGCCCTCACCCGATGAAGCCAACAGAACCACATCATTCGCAAAAAGCAGAGATGAGATTCTGAGGCCACCAAAGTGAAAGCCCTCCGCCACTTGGCTGCGCCTAGAAATCCTGTCCATAAAAATTATGAACAGAACCGGTGACAAAGGGCAGCCCTGGCGGAGCCCATCAGCCACCGGGAACGAGTCCGACTTATTGCCGGCAATGCGAACCAAGCTCTTGCAACGGTTGTATAGGGATCGAATGGCCCGTAGCAATGGGCCAGACACCCCATACTCCCGCAACACCTCCCACAGGACACCCCGAGGGACACGGTCGAATGCCTTCTCCAAGTCCACAAAACACATGTAGACTGGTTGGGCAAACTCCCATGCACCCTCAAGTATCCTTGAGAGGATAAAGAGCTGGTCCAGTGTTCCGCGACCAGGACGAAAACCACATTGTTTCTCCTGTATCCGAGGTTCAACTAGCGGATGAACTCTCCTTTCCAGCACTCTGGCATAGACTTTCCCAGGGAGGCTGAGGAGTGTGATCCCCCTGTAGTTGGAACACACCCTCCGGTCTCCCTTCTTAAAGATGGGGACCACCACCCCGGTCTGCCAGTCCAGGGCTACTGCCCCTGATCTCCACGCAACATTGTAGAGGCGTGTCAACCAAGACAGCCCTACAACGTCCAGAGCCTTCAGGAACTCGGGGCGGACCTCATCAACACCAGTGGCTCTGCCACCAAGGAGTTGTTTAACTGCCTCAGTGACCTCGCCCCCGGAAATTGGCGGGTCATTCCCCTCATCCCCAGACTCTGCCTCCTCCTTGGAAGACGTGTCAGTGGGATTAAGGAGGTCTTCGAAGTATTCCTTCCACCGCCTGACAATTTTCTCAGTTGACGTCAGCAGTGCTCCGCCAGCACTATACACAGTGCAGGTAGAGCACCGCTTTCACCTCCTGAGACGCCTGACGGTTTGGCAGAATCTCTTCGAGGCAGTCCGAAAGTCTTTTTCCATGGCCTCTCCGAATTCCTCCCACACCCGAGTTTTTGCTTCAGCCATTGCCCGAGCCGCATTCCGCTTGGCCTGTCGATACCTGTCGGCTGCCTCCGGAGTCCCACAGGCTAACCAAACCCGATAGGACTCCTTCTTCAGCCTGGTGGCTTCCTTCACCTCTGGTGATAAGAAATATACTCTTACTAATTATTAGAGTTGAAAATTACTTTGCTAAGCAAAATTAAATGAGGTTAGGCTGCAACTTGAAACGTTTACATAAAAGGTTCAGTTGGTGATGCATGAAAGAAAATAATTTTCTTCTACAAATCTATTGGAAAATTCTGATTGTAAGAAATGAAAAATATTCAAAGAGTGAAACTGTTAGAAAAGTGAAGGTTTTGTGCAGCTGGGTGTTGCAGCCCCTTTAGAGGAAAATGTAAACTTGGTTTAACGAGGTTAAAAACAGAAACTGGGATGATCCAGACACATTTATTGTTTCTTTAATTCCCACAATAGTTTGAGTTTGTGCGAAAATCTTTAAAAAGCCTTTTTGAGTGATAAGTTAGGCTTTTAATGTGTTAAACTTGCATTAGATAAGACAATGTACCACTGAACACAGGAGGGATTATTGCTGAAAATATGTCTCTGAACACCTCTGTAGATATTCTATTAAAAATCATTCATGATTTGTGATCAGTGTTAATATTAAGCATTTATATGATTATTTACGCTTTTGATTAATTGCTGTGACTCAATCTGAAACCAAATTTGAGTCTATTCAGAAAACAAGACATTTCTAATTCACCTCAGACCTTTGAGCTGTGGTCTACATTGTAATTATAGTGTATGGTTATTGATTAGAGCAGATGATATGAGACCATCAGGAGAGACTGTTAAAAAGTTATGAGCTGTCTTGATGCAGAGAAAGTGGAGTTTGTCATCCTTGAATGATGGGATTCAAGGATTGAATGATGCTCTGCCTCTGTGCTCAAGTTCAGACATAGGCTTTAAGCAACCATGAGCCACTGATACGCGTGATAGATTAATCAGCATGTATCAAGTGGGCTTGTTAAACAGCTCTGATAGGAGAAAGTCAATGAGCACGCAATAAGTGGACTTGTTAGGGCCAGTTTACCATCAGCCTTGCTAAAGTTGAACTTCATTTGTATTTAAAGACAGACTTTAAAGAAAATTCTTATTTGAAACTGGTGATAAAATCCAGGTCAGATACAGTTACATACAAACATACACACTGCTGCTCAAAGGTCAGAGGTCAGGTAGAAAAGTTCCTGATTTTAATAGAAAATTGGCTTTAATGTAATATCACATGAAGGTTATCAGTAATGTTTTCACAGCTTTAATCAAATCATTCATCATCCATAAGTTGTGATCAGTAGCGGTTTTAGATACGGGCGACACGGGCGGTTGCCCGGGGCGGCATCGTGGTAGGGGGCGGCATCACGGGAATCGGGAAAAAAAAAAATTGCTCGTACTCATGCTGCCCCGACATCAGCCAGCGCATACTGGGAATGGCATAGGTTTTCTATCGCCAATGGGAGTAGGGGCGCCCTCCGTTTGCAAGGTGCGCCTGCTGCGGCACAGGGAGGAGAGGGCGGGGGATTCTCTGGCTGGCTGGAGCAGCAAAAATTACCAACTCGCAAAATAAAACAAAATAAAAACAATCAGCAAACACGAAAACACCAGACATCATGATACAGACTTATAATTTTCACCGATGTTTTTTCAAAATTGTATACGCGAAAAGTGAGCGCGAGAGCGCTCGGTGCGCCTGCTCGCTGCTGAAGTCAAAGTAAACTTTATTGTCATCTCCGCTGCATACAGTCCAGTATATAGAGAGACGAGACGACGAGGCTCCAGTTACAGCAGTGCAAGTAAACAAACAATAAATATTTAAGAGTAAAACAAATAAATATACACTTTAGGACTCAGGGTGAAGGGATCAATAACAATTTAAAATGTATATGTAGCGTTTGACCCAATAAACATACGCTGGAGCGATTATTTTGACAGCAAAACTTTTATTTGGAGTTGTGGTCTCATTCACAGCCACTCCCGCTCTCTTTGTGCTGTCACGTCCGCTTTCCCTCCGACTGTCACTGCCAACATAAAAAGACACACAATCAATGTCATAACCCAGCACACCTGTTGACCCCGCCCCTGCGCCGCCCCGGGAGCTCACTGTGTCACCCCTCCTCTGCAGCTGGCCAGAGACCACACCCACGCCACAGTATATTTTATATTTTGTTTATTTAAAGTCTCACACACAACCTGTTTTTAAAGTTTAAAAAAAGAGAAAAGAAGAGGAGTGTAGCGACTTCCACAGTCGCTAGAGGCCGGGGATGGAGCCTGCCTATTTGCCTGACGCGCTGTCAACTTTACACAATAATGCCAGAGGTGGAATTGCCTGCTTGTTTATTAAAGTGCTTGAAAAGTTTACAGAGCAATGTTATCGGCTCGCGATTCAAACTCTTAAAACATCACAGGCTCTAATGCAACAAGGGGAAACTCGTTGTGCTGCGGTCAACAAAAACTACGGCTACCCAGCCCTCCTCTCTGTCAAAATCAAACCAGTGAAAGACAGACTGACAACGCCCTCTTAATGTCGCCGCTAGCACCCACGTGACTCCCGTTACACATCACCATAGCAACCAAACAAATGAAAACCCAGTGGTCATTAAAATTCAATACATTTTATTATCACTCCTACAAGGAGAAACGAGCAAAAGATACAGGTAAGCAGATGTGTCATTGGATAATGGCAGGTCATCCTGAAACAATCAGAATCAGAATCAGAATACTTTCTTAATCCCTAAGGAAATTATGTGGGTTACAGTTCCTCCAAGAAGAAATGGTAAAAATAGTAACAGTAACAGACTAAACTCCAAACAATATACAATAATATAATATTAATTAGTCAGTGTCAATTGTTGATTTGTCCTGTTCACATTGTATGACGAAGTATGATGTCTGTTTAGTAGCCGTTTGCATACTATGCATACTCTCTCCCTCTTCATATGTGTGTGTGTGTGTGTGTGTGTGTGTGTGTGTGTGTGTGTGTGGGGGGGGGGGGGGCGCCAGAGGGGGTGTTCGCCCAGGGCGCCTAACAGGCTAGGACCGCCACTGGTTGTGATGGAAAAATGTCTGCAAGCGTGCAGGAGCCCATTTTTACAGACAATCACTCCTGTGTTATAATGTTCATTGAAGTTTATCAGGTGAGATGACCAATAGATGATAAGAAATATACTCTTACTAATTATTAGAGTTGAAAAGTACTTTGCTAAGCAAAATTAAATGAGGTTAGGCTGCAACTTGAAACGTTTACATAAAAGGTTCAGTTGGTGATGCATGAAAGAAAAAATGATTTTTTTCTTAAAATCTATTGGAAAATTCTGATATTGAAAAATATTCAAAGAGTGAAACTGTTGGAAAAGTGAAGGTTTTGTGCAGCTGGGTGTTGCAGCCCCTTTAGAGGAAAATGTAAACTTGGTTTAATGAGGTTAAAAACAGAAACTGGGATGATCCAGACACATTTATTGTTTCTTTAATCCCCACAATAGTTTGAGTTTGTGTTAAAATGTCTTAAAAAGCTGTTTTGAGTGATAAGTTAGGCTTTTAATGTGTTAAACTTGCATTAGATAAGACAATGTACCACTGAACACAGGAGGGATTATTGCTGAAAATGGGTCTCTGAACACCTCTGTAGATATTCTATTAAAAATCATTCATGATTTGTGATCAGTGTTAATATTAAGCATTTATATGATTATTTACACTTTTGATTAATTGCTGTGATTCAATCTGAAACCAAATTTGAGTCTATTCAGAAAACAAGACATTTCTAATTCACCTCAGACCTTTGAGCTGTGGTCTACATTGTAATTATTGATTAGAGCAGATGATATGAGACCATCAGGAGAGACTGTTAAAAAGTTATGAGCTGTCTTGATGCAGAGAAAGTGGAGTTTGTCATCCTTGAATGATGGGATTCAAGGATTGAATGATGCTCTGCCTCTGTGCTCAAGTTCAGACATAGGCTTTAAGCAACCATGAGCCACTGATACGCGTGATAGATTAATCAGCATGTATCAAGTGGGCTTGTTAAACAGCTCTGATAGGAGAAAGTCAATGAGCACGCAATAAAGTGGACTTGTTAGGGCCAGTTTACCATCAGCCTTGCTAAAGTTGAACTTCATTTGTATTTAAAGACAGACTTTAAAGAAAATTCGTATTTGAAACTGGTGATAAAATCCAGGTCAGATACAGTTACATACAAACATACACACTGCTGCTCAAAGGTTGGAGGTCAGTTAGAAAAGTCCCTGATTTTAATAAAAAATTGGCTTTAATGTAATATCACATGAAGGTTATCAGTAATGTTTTCACAGCTTTAATCAAATCATTCATCATCCATAAGTTGTGATGGAAAAATGTCTGCAAGCGTGCAGGAGCCCATTTTTAGAGACAATCACTCCTGTGTTATAATGTTCATTGAAGTTTATCAGGTGAGATGACCAATAGATGATAAGAAATATACTCTTACTAATTATTAGAGTTGAAAAGTACTTTGCTAAGCAAAATTAAATGAGGTTAGGCTGCAACTTGAAACGTTTACATAAAAGGTTCAGTTGGTGATGCATGAAAGAAAAATAATTTTCTTCTACAAATCTACTGGAAAATTCTGATTGTAAGAAATGAAAAATATTCAAAGAGTGAAACTGTTAGAAAAGTGAAGGTTTTGTGCAGCTGGGTGTTGCAGCCCCTTTAGAGGAAAATGTAAACTTGGTTTAATGAGGTTAAAAACAGAAACTGGGATGATCCAGACACATTTATTGTTTCTTTAATCCCCACAATAGTTTGAGTTTGTGCTAAAATGTCTTAAAATCTGTTTTGAGTGATAAGTTAGGCTTTTAATGTGTTAAACTTGCATTAGATAAGACAATGTACCACTGAACACAGGAGGGATTATTGCTGAAAATGGGTCTCTGAACACCTCTGTAGATATTCTATTAAAAATCATTCATGATTTGTGATCAGTGTTAATATTAAGCATTTATATGATTATTTACGCTTTTCATTAATTGCTGTGATTAACTCTGAAACCAAATTTGAGTCTATTCAGAAAACAAGACATTTCTAATTCACCTCAGACCTTTGAGCTGTGGTCTACATTGTAATTATAGTGTATGGTTATTGATTAGAGCAGATGATATGAGACCATCAGGAGAGACTGTTAAAAAGTTATGAGCTGTCTTGATGCAGAGAAAGTGGAGTTTGTCATCCTTGAATGATGGGATTCAAGGATTGAATGATGCTCTGCCTCTGTGCTCAAGTTCAGACATAGGCTTTAAGCAACCATGAGCCACTGATACGCGTGATAGATTAATCAGCATGTATCAAGTGGGCTTGTTAAACAGCTCTGATAGGAGAAAGTCAATGAGCACGCAATAAAGTGGACTTGTTAGGGCCAGTTTACCATCAGCCTTGCTAAAGTTGAACTTCATTTGTATTTAAAGACACACTTTAAAGAAAATTCTTATTTGAAACTGGTGATAAAATCCAGGTCAGAGACAGTTACATACAAACATACACACTGCTGCTCAAAGGTTGGAGGTCAGTTAGAAAAGTCCCTGATTTTAATAAAAAATTGGCTTTAATGTAATATCACATGAAGGTTATCAGTAATGTTTTCACAGCTTTAATCAAATCATTCATCATCCATAAGTTGTGATGGAAAAATGTCTGCAAGCGTGCAGGAGCCCATTTTTAGAGACAATCACTCCTGTGTTTTAATGTTCATTGAAGTTTATCAGGTGAGATGACCAATAGATGATAAGAAATATACTCTTACTAATTATTAGAGTTGAAAAGTACTTTGCTAAGCAAAATTAAATGAATTTAGGTTGGAACTTAAACTTTTAATATAAAAGTTTCAGTTGGTGATGTATTTGAGTTTCACACATTAGAAATCTGTGTTTATCATTTTTTTTTGGTTTTATTGTGAGTTTAGTGTTTATTTGTGAGCGTTGTTTTTATTTGCACTATTTTACTCTGTTTGTATCACATATTTTTAGTCTTTCATTTTTTACATTGTTTTAATCCACTGTGGATTGGCTGGGCATGGGACAAATGAGCTGATAGTGATCACCTGCTGAGGCATGTGTGTGTCCAGTGGTGTCCGTTCAGCTGTTTAAAGGTCGTATTAAAAGGAAGCAAGCTGAGCACTGGAAGGAGAGAGGCCCTAGATTGGAAGAGGAACGCATGAAGGCCAGGTGGAAAAGAGGGAGCCGCTGTGTGATTGTGGGGGTGCGACGCCTCATCTGGAGACCCGTCAGCGTGATGTGGTCACCCAGTCCCGACAGCAGGAATGGCGACAGTAGGAGACAACGCGTGTGATTGGGCAGATGTATACCACTGCCTGCATTTGTGAGTATTATCTCAAATCTTAAATATGTAAGACTGCGTTCTTCCATTTGCGCAACATCTCTAAAATTAAAAATATCCTGTCTCAGAGTGACGCTGAAAAGCTAGTTCATGCATTTATTACTTCCAGGCTGGACTACTGCAATTCATTATTATCAGGATGTCCAAAAAACTCACTGAAAAGCCTTCAGCTAATCCAAAATGCTGCAGCAAGAGTACTGACAGAGACTAGAAAGAGAGAGCATATTTCTCCTGTTTTGGCTTCCCTTCACTGGCTTCCTGTTAAATCCAGAATTGAATTCAAAATCCTGCTCCTCACATACAAGGTCTTAAATAATCAGGCCCCATCTTATCTTAATGACCTTGTAGTACCATATCACCCTATTAGAGCACTTCGCTCCCGCTCTGCAGGCCTACTTGTTGTTCCTAGAGTATTTAAAAGTAGAATGGGAGGGAGAGCCTTCAGTTTTCAGGCCCCTCTTCTGTGGAACCAGCTTCCAGTTTGGATTCGGGAGACAGACACAATCTCTACTTTTAAGATTAGGCTTAAAACTTTCCTTTTTGCTAAAGTATATAGTTAGGGCTGGACCAGGTGACCCTGAATCCTCCCTTAGTTATGCTGCAATAGATGTAGGCTGCCGGGGGATTCCCATGATGCATTGAGTTTTTCCTTTCCAGTCACCTTTCTCGCTCACTATGTATTAACAGACCTCTCTGCATTGAATCATATCTGTTATTAACCTCTGTTTCTCTTCCACAGCATGTCTTTTATCCTGTCTTCCTTCTCTCACCCCAACCGGTCGCAGCAGATGGCCGCCCCTCCCTGAGCCTGGTTCTGCCGGAGGTTTCTTCCTGTTAAAAGGGAGTTTTTCCTTCCCACTGTCGCCAAAGTGCTTGCTCATAGGGGGTCATATGATTGTTGGGTTTTTCTCTGTATCTATGAAGCGCCTTGAGGTGACTTTTGTTGTGATTTGGCGCTATATAAATAAAATTGAATTGAATTGAATTGAATTGAATCTCACTGTTGTTCACTGGGTGCAGCCGTGTTGGGAGAGGGTCGCCATGGCTATAAGCCAGGGCAGCTTCCGCGATGATGGTTCTGGCTCCTATTTGTTTTAACTTACAGGTGATGGCGTGAGGGGAGCCGCGGTGGTATCGAGCGACGGACTCCAATGCAGAATGCGAACTGGGCTGGAATGTGATGGGCCCAGTGAACGGACGAGACTGGGACAGGAGGCTCCTCGTCTGCCTGGCACGAGACTGGCGCGGAGCCCGCTCAGCAAGAGGAATTTCTGTCCAGCTCAAGAACACACAAGGAATATTCATTCTGTGTTGTGGGACTGGGTGGGATTTCTGTGCATGAAGAGAACTGTATTTTTACCAGTTTTAGAATAATCTTATCTAGTCTCGATGGGAATTTTAGCATATTGAGAAACATGTTGTTGTGAATTGGCTTGATTTAAATCAAATTGAACTGCATTCAATTAAAGCCAAATATAACTTGTAATCAAATCTATTCAAATGTAAAGTCATCTCACTCAATTTGGACAACTAGCACTGAAAAATACACTGACATCCTCTGTTTCCCAATTAGCAGATCAGAGGTTGCTGTTTTATTTGTCACTCAATACTTGAATGGTTTTATCCTGTTTATAAATAAACATTTAAAAATGACATTGCTTCATTGTATGATTAATTCTTTGTCTGTGTTAGTCCTTTAAATGTTGTTCCTCCATAATTATTCTGGAGTCTTTACAGTGTTCAGCGACTGCTGTGATTTGGTGCTACATACATAAACTTGAAGTGAATGAATCCACCTGTTCACAGGAGATCACAGGAAGATGACACCAAACATCAGAAGATGTTATCGTGCGCCACAGTAAAAGGGTGGTTTCTTGGGATTAAAAGCACATAATAAACTACAGCAGAAGCTCACATAAAGCAGGAAATAAGCAGGCAGCACTTCATCTGCTAATGCACGTTTTGCACTTTTATTGTTGTGTCATTCACTAACAGTTCAATGGTGCAAGATTACCATACACAGAATTAGGATATCTGCATGACACATCTATGCTATACAGCGAATGGATTATAATCATTACAAATACAGTAAACATATTTACATTTTAGTTCAAGCTCCATACAACATAGATATTTACAAAGTATGAAAATGAAACCGGTCTGACAAGTAATAAACAGCGTTAATGACGGGTTTTTTTCTCCTTTTCTTTTGGTGAACAAATCTGAAAGGGGGCGGGGTTAACTGATATTAATTGTCAGAGGGGGAAAATATCATGGCTAGTTTTGTTTGAAAGGCACCAGCGGAAAAACAAACACACACACACAGAAAAAAGTGATGAGGTGAAGAAAGACACATCAAGTGTGCTGTCGTTTTAGATGTGACAAGCTACTTTGTATAGTCCTATATCCCTGATATTAGAACAAATTAAAATGAGTTAAAATACACCTTTATTTTGATAGAGTTCAGATGGATGCATGACTAATGAGTAGATATCGCCCCCCCCCCCCAAAAAAAAAAACCCAAACAAACAAAAAAACAAAAAAACAAAAAAAAAAAACCAACAGACTTCTAATTCACTCAAACCGCTTTCTAATAAAGAGGAAGCACTAATGTAACTCACCTCCTCAGTCGAAGTGCAGGGGTTTACATTTTAGGTCTCCCCCCCCCCCCCCCCCCCCCCTCTCTCTTGCATTCAAACCCTCTCTTAGTTCACACTAGAACAGGCTGCCACACCATCATTTGTTTTGTTTTGTTTTGTTTTTTATAATGTCTTTTTTAGTAGTTTTTCTGTTTTCACAAATAGTACATAATTACATAACATAGTAAAGTGTACAATTCAGAACCAAAAATAAATAAATAAATAAACAAAACTAAAACAAACAGACTGATAACTAAGCACAGAACAGCAGCTCAGTTCCATCTAAAAATAAATAAATAAATAAATAAAGAGGGAATACAATACAGTACAATACCTGTGGTCCCATTAGTACCACAGGTATTGTGTTGAACACTCAAGAGAATCCTTGTAACATAATATTAGAAACGTCAGGTTCCACATAATTCAAGTATGGACCATCATTTGGTTTAATATGAGTGGAACAACTAAACCGCACAGACTTTATTTGACCAGTTAGTTGAACCTTTTATTAATATGTGCAAAGAGCTGCAAACTAATATATATACACTGCAAACAATAAATACATAATCCAAAATAAAAACACCTCTGCAAATGAAGTGGAAACGTTTGCTCTGGCGGCGCTTCGCATCAACATGTATATGAGGCACTTTTGAGATTTGATCTGTGCATAGGTGCATCTTTGATGTGCAGCTCAGAGATCCACAATCCAGCAGGCTTCTGTTTCTCTGACCGTCAGGCTGGCTGACCCGAGGTCACGTCAGAGCTTTGTTTTTTATCTATATGTAACAGACAGTCGGTTCCTCTCCTTCCACGCATTTCATACGACACATAGGCGTAGGCGTAACGGGTCTGTCCATAAATAGCTTTTCTTTTTGGATTTTTCTTCAGGATGATGTGAAGAACATGTATAATGAATATGGCAGTAATATTTACCTTGATGAGATAGTTTGTTCCTGCTACCACCTGACTCCTGTACTTAAGAGCAAGGAATGCCACATATTTCTTATTTGTCCTTTGCTCTGCTTGGCTCTTGACCTTTGTTTGAATAAAATAAAATTTGATATGAATCCAGACTGAAATTCAGAGTGAAGAGTTTTGTGTGTAGAGACTGCAAAAAATTAAAGTAGACTAAAGCTCACCTGATTACAGATCTTCCAGATCTCTGGAGTGTCAGGCATTGTCTCTGTGAATCCTCCACTTAACACTTTAGCCATTCTGAAGGTTTGTTCAAATAAAGAGTTGTGAACGTTTGCCTTTAGGTGTTTCTGATGTGTCAGTACAGGTGGTTCACACACATATTTATACTGTATAACATCCCTGGAAAGGGTGGAGCATTTTAAGACTGAGTCATCAAAATATTTAGGATTTTTTCCCCCCTCAAAACCTTGTTGACTTTGCAAAAAGCTCTGCAACAATTTAGGCCTAATGTATAGAAATATTTCAGAAAATGAAACGTGAAAAATGTTTTTGAAACTTTATAGAAAATAACACTTGTTAAACTCTATTATTCATCAAAGAAAATGTAAAAATCTGATAACACAGCTCCAACTACTGTATAGTCCAGTAAAGTCACACTACTTACATTTAGCAACCGTTTTATTAGGTACACCTGTTCCACTACTTGTCAGAGGAATCAGTCTTTACATCAGCAGCAACTCAAAGGCATGTAGACATGGCCAAGACAGCCTGCTGAAGGTTGAACTGAGCATCAGAATAAGGAAGAAGATGTCTAAGCGTGGCATGGCCATTGATGTCAGAAGCGTGTGAATATTTCAGTCACTGTTGATTTACTAGGATTGTATGCAGGCTACATTTCGCACAGACTCATCAAAACATTTTACTTAACAGCCTCCATAGTCACCAGATCCCAGTCCAGCAGAGCATCCTTGGGATGTGCGTGGAAGGGAAATTTGGATGAACAGCTGTGACACAAGACTGAGACCATGTATTTCTATTTGTTGCAGGTAAACCTCTTACAGTGTGTTAGTTTAATTGCTCTTTCATACATATTAGAATATACGATTGAAAACATTAATGCAATGCTGGACAGTATTCCGAAAAGTGAGCAATCTCAAATTGTGACTGAAAAAAGTACAATTGTTCTGATGATTTGTCAGATTCAAGTGAGAAGTGCATAAACGCTACATAGCAGGAGGCTTCTCTGCAGCTCATAAATGACAGTTCACTTGACCACAGTGCTGGCTGCTGAAGTACCGAGAGCACAGCCTATGAACATCTGTACTAAATACGCCATTCTGGATTGCTCCCAATTTAACCTCTTTTATCTCTTTTTATAGCCCTGGTGATGGATACTTCCTTGTGTAGGCTCAAACTGATGTTTGAATGCTTGTGGTGATGTAAAATAAAAAAGACATTCAACAAATCTTTTTTGAAAATGTAAGGAGTACACACTACACATATTTTATTGTGTAGGCAGTAAAAGTAAAAAGTTACTACAGTAACGAAATACTTATTATCTGTCTGCGTGTCTCAGTTGTTTAATCCCAGATGGTTATTACATATATTTATGCTGTATAAGCACTGAAAACCTACCAGGAGGTGGCACCAGCTCCTGAAGAGTGAAGCTACATGCAAACGTTCAGGATCAGACAAAGCTGAATTGACTTTTCCTCCCTCACAT
Organism: Neolamprologus multifasciatus; assembly: GCF_963576455.1. Lineage (NCBI taxonomy): Eukaryota > Metazoa > Chordata > Actinopteri > Cichliformes > Cichlidae > Neolamprologus > Neolamprologus multifasciatus. Next base: position 18,628,151 of record NC_140447.1, on the reverse strand, counting down.
GTAAACATTTTCCACACCAGCAGATGAAGGTGACTGGTTTCTCTGACATGAACCTGCTGTCAGGAATAGATAAAAACAATGCTGTGTGTTCAACACTGAGGATCAGGAAATTTTTAAATAACTCCAGAAATTCTATTAATAAGCATAATTTTCTTTCTTTTGTTAGATAGCTTGTCTTTTCCTCTTATTTGTCTCTCACTCTGCTTGATCCTTGACCTTTGTGGAATCAAATAAAATAATATAAAAGTTGTGTGCGCAGAGGCTTTGATAAATTAAGACTGCTTAATTAAGATAAATAGACTGCTATACCTTCAGCACCATCCTTAAAACCTTCTCCCTCACAGAGAGAGAATTATGTCCTTTTTTTCTGCCTAACTGTCACCTACAGATTTACATCCCTGATAAGCAGAAGGAGTCTCACTAGCTGTTTAATGTTTCCCAAGAACTTACAATGGCCCCACCGTGTGTGTGTGTGTGTGTGTGTGTGTATATGTGTGATAGAGCATAAGGCCCATTTGTGGTGCACATGCATACAACTGGTGACAATGTGATTCTACAATCACTGAAGTGATATGGTTAAAACATGTGATCAATACAACAGAAAGGAAATCTTCCACCATAAGTACTTTGTGTGTTCTGACATTTTTGTTTATCTTTGTGTATCTGGGATGTTGTGTTGTTGTGTATTCCCTCGTTATCCTCTGTCTATATATTGTCTTGTGTTTTCCTTTGCTCCTCATCGAGTCCGTCTGCTTATCTCTCCTCTAGGTCTCCAAGTCCCAGGTTTCCTCAAGCTTTCTGTATTGTTTTTCTATGTATCTCTCGTGTTGTGCAGCCAAAAATAAAGCCTTCCTCTTTGTTAAATTTCCACCTCTGTTTGTTTGCATTTGGGTAGGCATTCTCTTGTTTCCACACCATCTGCATTAGAAGACATAGTACAAAGATTAACATGCCCAAATAACCTTTTTTCCATCCTCTTTTTTTCAAGTGATCATTTAGATTTATCTTGTGGAGCTCAAACATGGTAATTGAGTCATTATTTTCAGTCATCTGTCCACATTTGTACTTCAGCACAACAGGACTGTGAGTATTACTGCAGAATGCTTGGAAGTGTAACAAGAATCAGTTTACAGACAAGTACTGTCTTGTGTGACAGTCTGGTTATCTGGTTATCTTTAGTTATCTGGGACATTACAAACTGACACTGTGGTGAAAGAATCTGGGATGAACAATTTAGGACTTGTTTAAAAGAAAAAAAACTTGTTGAACTAGACTACATAATGTCTGCAAGCTGCACATATAAAAATGTATACTCCCCTAACAGAGATATACGATACACTTAAAACATGCTGTAAATGAAAGAATCTGTGAAAACTTGGCAATTTTATACCCAAACTTTTATTCTTTAAGCTGCAAAGCTTTTAGTTAATTCTCAGAAAATGATCCCCCCCCGCCCCCGGAAAAACAAAACAATAACAAAACAACAAAACAACCAAAGACAAAAATAAAATATGTATAATTTGATAGATATTTGATAAAATTGCTTATCTATTACTACTTTAGTGTAGTGTGAATGGCCATGGGGGAGATCGTTAAAAGAAAAGCTATAAAACTAATCAAAATACAATAAAACTTCAAAATCTCTGCATTCGTTCACATTTTTCATACCCTTGCAGTGGGACAGATTGGAGTCTTTGTCAGACAGATTCTGGCCCCTGGGTCATATGTTATGTTTCTGTTTGACCCTTTGTTCAACATGTTTTGTTGATACAATCAAGGTGCCTGAACAGGAGATGCAGTATACGTAAGCCATACAAGCCATGAGATGCAACTGAAATCTCCTCTTGAAACTTGAACCTGGAATGTTTAAAGTCAAACACTGAAGTTAGTTTTTCAGAATGTATGAAAATTGTTGTTCACAGCTGGATAACGTGGTCTACACAATGATCTCTAACTTTTGCAAACAAAACGTGAAAAATAAAATGACAGTGCCATCTAGTGACATTTTAAGAATATTGACAGTTAAATGTTATCAGGCTTTAAATGGAGCATGAAAAGACCGACATACATTAAAACACACATGGAAAAATGACAATTGAGTAGATTTGTTTGATGGTTGTAAGAGTAAAAACATCTGAAGGTTCAGTTACTTTGTCTCTGTACTTTGGTAGCACTTATTAGCCATATATATCTATACAATTATAACTATAACTATACTCACAAAATGGGTAATATAATTACTATTTCTCCTTGTTATGACTGTTGTCGTAATTTTAATATGTAAATCTGAGTGTGCAGGTGATTCTCCAGGAGTGGTGCATCCAGGGTGGACGGATCGTACCGATTGGCTAATGACCGGGAGGCAGCGCATAAGAAGACACCATCAGGGACTGCCAGGTCATCCATCCTCGGCCCATCCCAACTGGCAGACAGTGTGTTCACTGTTAGCAATGTTTGTTTAATGTAGGAGCATGTAGGGGTGGACCGCCTTTTTGTTTGATTATAGTTTTGTCCTGTTTTTTTTTTCGGTAAGGAGGTAAGTCATTGTCGTTTGGTTTAATTCTTTTGAATAGGTAAGTTTGATTTATACCTGAGATAGGCTCCCTTTTGTTTGTTGTTTTGGCCTTGGGTTCACCCCGAAGTTATAATTCGCTCCATTCCTTTGTTTCTAAATTCACTCATTGTAAATAAATCACTGTCAAAAAGTACTAATTGCGTGATGTGCTGCTTGGGGTCGTACGGGGATGGATCACCCCTTATGTTATGGTCTGGCTGCGCCTAGACGGGCCATAACACTCCTAAAGACTTTGTCACTAACTCATCGTCATATGGTCAACTGTGTTTAGAACTAGCTGACTATAAATAAATAAATTAACTTTAATCAACAATGACACCATCACAGCAAAGTTGGCAGTGTCATAAGATTGGTGCACATTGACAGTCATTGCTAGGTAGAATCACTGATTAACCTAACATGCAACCACACAGATATCATGACCAGCAGCTTTTACAGCTGTGGCTCCAGCAAACATCAGTTGATACTAGAAATTAATATTAGATAAATTCTAACAACAGCTGATCAAGCTTAAACGTGCTGCTGTTGTTTTGTGCGACATCCACTGGTTTCCTCTTTCTGGCGCAAAGTGGGCGATAAACAAACAAGAGAGAAAAGCCGATATGCTGATCATTGATCCGTTTCATGATTGAAGTAGCAAGCGGAGCAAATGGGAGAAGAAGAGGCAGGTGTGCAGCTCCAGCAGAAGCAGAGACATGCAGACGAGGAACAGGACACCGTGGAACACAGACGAACCGGCAACAGGCAGGAGAACACACAGGGCTTAAATACACACACCAGTAATCAGAGGATGAGAGACAGGAGGGCAACACACCTGGGAGAAATCAGAGCTGACGGGACAGGGGAAATGTAACCTGAACACACTCACATGAGACGGGGACCTTCAGAATAAAACAGGAACTAGACAAGACACTAAACTAAACAGACCGATTCAGAAGCAGACAGTGTGACGCCATAGACAGACAGAGGGAACACGGAGGTGGGACCAGGGCAGGCACAGAACAGAAACCTAATAAATGGCAAATCATAACGGAATACATAATCAGAATAAACAAAAGCATAAAGAAACACAAAACACTGAGTCGGCAGACTCAGGACCATGACATAATCGTTCAGTGATTTAAAGAATATGAACTTTTAATATTCATTCAGATGTTTTCTGACTCTAAATTTTATTTTGTCATTACTCGTCTTTTTCTAATTTACATTTTAAACATTTTCAGCTATTTTCAGCTATTATTAACTTCTTCTGTGTGAACATCAGTTTTCAAAAGTTCTGCACTTTGGTTTTCAGGTGAAAAAGTCTGTATTTTCCAACTCATTCAACATTTTTAGCTTAATATTCATTAATTATTTCATTTCCGTGCATACATTCAGATTTCAGCATTCACACTGCAGTTTCTTCAGAAAATGCACTTTCTAGTTGGAATATGTTTCAGTAAACAGTTAAGAGAATTATTTGAACCAAAAACTTCAAATTTGGATTCATCTCTCCCTAAGAGCTGTGGCCACTGATATTCAGTGCAGTTCTTGTGTAACTTGACAAATCTCAGCCTTGCTTAAAAATGATAGAGTAGTTTGACCGACTGTGTCAGGGTTTTTTCTGGATATTTTTTATTCATTTCTGAAAGACATGACTTTCAGATACAGTTAATCTGTTGTAGGCTGTTCTGTTTTTGTTTTGTTGTTGTTGTTTGTGTTCTTTAAGTCTGCCACTTCATTTCTGTCCTTCACTTGTTGTTCAGTTTCCTAATCTTTTTAACCTCTTAAGCCCCAAGCCTACCTGATCTCCTGCTTTTTGCCCCCGTATCAGGGGGCGTTGGGGCTTAAGAGGTTAAGAACTGCAGATCATACCAAGTTATACCAGCATCTTGGCTAACAGCTCATTGGAAATCACCTTCTGGTGCAAAAATACTATTTTATATTTGTCAAACGGTGCTTTTCTTGTCATTTTTCATACATTTAACAAAAGAAAGGGGAACATTTTTTTTTTTAATTTCTGGAACAGGCTGCGAGTAACAAAGTACCTAGAGATAAATTAACTAGTTCCTCTCTTGGGTTAGGTGGGGTTTTTTTATGCTTGAATGATTAATATGTCAGCATTAATTGCCCTAACAAACAAAACCATTCCTCTGAAACGGCTCAGGCACAAGGACTGGTGTGAAAATTTGTGGAAAAAACAGCCAGAGTTCAAAGAAAAACTTTAAAAGAAGGAAGACTTGAAGTAAGTCTGGAAGCAAAATATAAAGAAATGAGCATAGTCTGGGACTTTTGCACAGTACTGTACTTTTACATGACAAGTAACCGAGCGTTGACCAGCATGAGTGTAATTGGTTTCACATTAAAAAGCCTGAGCTGTGAACAGGAACACTTTCCCAAGAAAGTCCCATCCAAGATGGCCGACTTCTAAATGGCCACCACCCATCTTTAGGAATTTGCCCCCTCACATATACTAATGTGCCACCAACCAGTCCCATTTTATCACGGTGTATCCATATAAATGGCCCACCCTGTACACAGCACATCTTTTAATTCAAATCTGGTCACAAATACCTTAGCAAATGAAATACTGTTTTGTTTTTAATTACACCCTTTGAAATGATATTAAAGAACTCAAAATCAGGTTATCAGACCTTCATGATTAATTCTGTTACATCATCCAAAACTGACCAAGTTTATACAGCTATGCGACATAAATTACACTTTAAATACACTCTGTTCACATGTGGGTCCCACACACACAGTCACACTCGTTTCACTCCTCTTTGTAAAACATTCCAGAAATAGGTCTTCAGAAAAAACAAACAAACAAACAAACCCCACAACATGAAAGGACTATTTTTCTGCTATGGTTTGAATAATCAGCTCTTATTAAAACCTCGTATTCAACTGATTCACTTTGCCTTCCATTATCTGTAGTTGGTTATTATATGTAAACAAGGAAAGCTTTCCCCTCATGAAGAGGCAGGTTATTTATGGATTACATTGAGAGGACAGGCTGTAGGCACTGATGCTTTCACTGGTTCATTGTCCCATTAGAAGTACTCAATACTGTCATTCTGAGTCTTGGGGTGCTGCAGATCAGTCAGCTCAAGCGTTCCTCCATAAGCCGGGAGTTTCTCATAAACACGGAGGTGAACATATTCGTTTCCTCCCACATAGACCTGCAAGGAAAGTTAAAGGAGATACTTGATGTGCACATAGAAGTAATCCTGATCATTTTATTTTATCAATGTAAGCCACAGCTGTGGGCCAAACATGCTAACATGTGGAAAAGGAGAATCCACATCTTCATATATAGAGTGCCTGATTGTTGTAGTGTTCACAAACAGAACATCTGTTGAGCTCTGTTCATGGCTGACAGAGTTTATGAAGTAAATATGTGCTTATGCTTCTTTATTTAAGCCCTAGTACACAGGTGTTGAACTCCAGGCCTCGAGGGCCAGTGTCCTGCAGGTTTTAAGTGTGTCCTTGATCCATCACAGCTGATTTAAAGCGCTAAATTACCTCCTCAACATGTCTTGAAGTTCTCCAGAAGCCTGGTAATGAACTAATCATTTGATTCAGGTGTGTTGAAACAGGGTGATATCTAAAACCTGCAGGACACCAGCCCTCGAGGCCTGGAGTTAGACACCCCTGCCCCTAGTGCGTGTTGTGTGTGACAAGCGATCATTCACAAGAACTGGAAAAACCGGAACTGCTCGTCCTGTGCCACACCAGGAGTGTGAGGTGCACTTTGTGTGGAATTTGTGAAATTTGTGTGGAAACAACGATTGAAAGCCTCAGCTATGATGCTAGAAAAATCAATAACAGTTAAAGGTTTGCACACACATCTTCTTGTAAAATCACTACGTATGTGAAGAGATTGTAACTGAAAAAAACCCCACTGATCATTGCTTTAGTTTTCACCTGACAGAGCACAATATCAATGCTCTTTTTAATCATATTTTATTGCATGCAAGATCTCAGAGCTTTGTAGTGTTGCCACTGCTCACTGCTTGCATTACAAACATTACCTTAATGAAGTAGTTGGTCCCAGCTGCAAGCTGTGTTTTGTAGTTCTTTGCAGTGAAAACCTCGAAGTTTCTCCCGGTTTTCTGCTCTGCGAGAGGCTTCATCTGAATAACAATGACAGCAACATCAATATGAAGCACAGGCCCCATGTGTGCGAGTGTAAAATCTCCCGTTTCTACTCACTGCATCACAGATCTTCTGAACTGCTTCATCAGCCTGCTTCACCTCGGTCAGCCCTCCGCACATTTCCACTTCGACAACATTTTGTTGGTAAAAAATGACCAAAGAGCTAATAAACACACGCCAATTCACAAGACTCTGCATTGTGGACGAGCGCAGAGGAAGAGGGGTGTTTGTTGGTACGGTATTTGTAAACGATCATGTCAAAAAAAAAAAAAAGAGCCAAATAACACAACAGCGAGTCATATGACTTCGCATTTTGGACCGTACCATCAGCTGAAGAACAAGGGGGTGGTAAAAAACAAAAACAAAACAAGCACACTTAGACTAGCACAAGAAAATAATAACTTTTGCCCACATTTTTACCGCATGTGTGGGTTTGTCAGGGCGTATGACAAAATACTCTCAAGTCTGCCGGGAAGTGAAAATACAGGGTGTGAGCTGTGATTGAAATATTGGAAAGGATCACACATGAATCACAGCCTAAGTACTGCTTTCAGCACTTCCTTTCCGGTTATCCTACTTCTGACACCTGAACCTCAGCCTTTCTAAATCTCCAAAAATTTTATTTATTTAATACAATTATACCTACTGAACTTAAGGGGATAGAAACAAGGTATTGATCCTAATGAGCTAGTATCGATTGGATACCAATACTAGAGTTGGTATTGATCCACCTACCTTTAGTGAACAAGTGTCAAACTCCAGGCCTCAAGGGCTGGTGTCCTGCAGGTTTTTGATGTGTCCTTGATCCATCACAGCTGATTTAAATGGCTAAATTACCTCCTCAACATGTCTTGACGTTCTCCAGAAGCCTGGTAATGAACTAATCATTTGTTTCAGGTGTGTTGACCCAGGATGATATTTAAAATTTGCAGGACACCGGCCCTCGAGGCCTGGAGTTTGACACCCCCTGCTCTAGTGTATACTCCTCTCTGTGGTTTAGATATTATTTTATTACTATTATTTGTCGTTTAAGGCTGTAGAGATTGGATTTTACTGTTCCCTAGTTCTTGTTGTTTTGTTTTGTTTTTTCTGGGGAAAATCTTCTCTTCACATGTTTTTAAGTGAGTTTCAGGGTGCTCTGCCTAATTATTACACTTTTCTAGTTAACATTTGGAGCTGGAAATGGTAGATGCAAAAATTAAAAAACAAAAAACAAAAAGGAGATTGATGCTGATTGATGCATCGATAGGACAGCTTTTGCAGAGTTTGTCCCTTTGTAGAAAGATATCGAGATTATATCATGTAACAACTGGGAACACGAGAAGCTTGAAAAGTACCAAGGGCTCAGAGAAGATGTGGAGGGTGAAGGTAACAGTGGTCCCAGTGGTAACTGGAGCACTAAGTGCAGTGACTCCCAAGCTAGGCGAGTGGCACCAGGAAATCCTGGAACAACATCCAAGATCTCTGTCCTGAACAGCAGGATACTGCACAGGACCCTCAAGATCCCAGGCCTCTGGTGGAAGACCTGAGCTGGAAGGATAGACAGTCTGCAGGGGCAAGAGGGGAATTTTAAAATAATACATTAATTGATTAAAAGATTATACAGTTTATATAATTTATATGTTCATTTATATAATCTACACACACACAGTTACTTTAGCCTTCCCCACTGCTCTGCCACCAACTTACCGTAAGGTTGACAGCTGCAACTATTCTGGTGCACGCAGCACTATGGAGGTAATTACATTAAACACACACAGCACTGAGGCCGTCCAAAAAGCAGCGACTTCATCCAAAATGCTGTACATGTCACAATGCTTTCACATTTACAAGATAACTGCAAAACACTGATTAAATAAATACACGATGCAGTTGTGTTCATAGTCAACATCACCAGAACTCTTACCATCAATAACACACACTGCAGTAATCGATATACTTACAGGTATCTGAACACACACTGGCAGTCCTGGACTTTCCTCACCACCAGCCTATATCTGACATTTCCCACTCTCTCTTATTCCAGCCACGGGGTGCCCAGCATTCCCAGGCTTAATGACTGACAGAGTGGAGCCGTCAGGGTGCACGCACTCAGAGCATGACTCATGACCAAAACATATTATATCCAGTAAGTAAGATCAACTCAGTTTATAGTGTCATTTACTGCTTATATCATTAAGGGCAATAAAGAGTACTGTGTGGTATTTTGGTGGGGATTTATTTATTTTTGTTGTTTTTTTTAATGCAATTAACAACATAAATACCACCCTTATGGGTATACAGTAAGCTTGAAGATCAGATGACAGCAAGTTAAGTCTAAAGTCAACTCTTTTAGTCTGACACAGAACTTCTTTCTTATCTTTTTTTTAGTTTGTCATTCAAATGATAAAGTATGTCTGATCTATATGGTAAACATAATAAACATCAAATAAAAGTCAAATATTTAAAGTCTACCATCAACTGTTTACATGCTACAGTTCATCCTAACTATTGTATAATATTATTTATTCACTTTTTAAAACATATCTGAGCCTGACATTTTTTGCTTTAGCTCTAGCTCACGTGGAAAAGAAACTTTTCACTGAACTCTGTACTGTCCTATGAAAAACTAAGTACAACACCTGACTCAATACTTTGTCGAACAAAACAAACCACAAAATTCACACTGATGTAATTAAAAAAAGACAAGTGTCAGTAACAAGATAAACTAATGTTCAAATTTGCTAATAAAATAATGCTGACAACCTACTGAGCACCTTTCATGTGTACTTTCAGTTATCTCCTAAAAGCTGGAAAAGTAGATTTCAATCAATAAAAGAGTCTCTGACTGAACTGTGCTTTATTTTAAGTCACCTTCAGATATACATTCAAAAAGGATAACATGCTAAATGAAATATAACTCTCCAAATGATGCTATAATTGACTCTTGCACACGGGACGTGGGGAAGAAAAGTATTTAAACTTCAGTCTCACGTGGTTATTGCTACAAGAACGTAAAATATGATTTTGTGAATTTGAAAACACAAAGCATTGTGTGCTAAAATCCTTCAATTCAGAGCCTGGAGACATGCTTACAGCATTTCTCTCTCATATCCTTTGCAGCTCTCTTTTTTAGCTCATTATTTTCTCACCTTTTTTACTTTTCTGGTTATTGCACCCTCTCAGATGTGACTACAGGGAAGCTCTCTGTCCATATCTCTTCCTGCTGTACTGCCCTCTGATGACTTCTTTGCCCTCCTCTCAATCTTTTCTATCTTTTCTTCACATCTTTCAAACCTACATCACTTTTTCACACCTCCTGATATAAAACTCCAGTGTCGTTTTTGTTCTATATAAATCTCTGCTTTTTCACCTCCTCTGCTATAGTCCATCCTTTCTCCCTTTTACCAGGATAAGAAACTGATTCTTAATACTTCATTTTGGATGAATTGTTTTCCCAAATGCTGCCAAAATCCAGGTTTTACTGATAAATCTTTGCTTGGTGGAGGGACTTTAAATGTTTTCTTCTCTCTGCTGCTTTTCTTTTTATACTGACCGTATTTATTTTATCCTGCAGTCAAGTCAGGTGTGCATGCTGTTTGTGAGGCAAAGCAGAGGGAAAGGCAGGAATACAAATGCACAAGAGGCTGATTAGACAATGCGACCCAGGAGGGCGCAAAAGTAAAGATGAAAGCAAAACTAAACCAAACCAAACTTTTTCCACCACTTGGTGAGTAGTTGGCATCAGTGTTGGTCAAGTTTCTTGAAAAAAGTCATCAGTAACTAATTACTGATTATATCCCCCAAAAGTAATCCTGTTACTGATTACTTATTTTCAAAAGCAATTAGTTACTAAGTTACTTTAAAAAACACACGATTTACAACCTGAATAGGTAATAAAGCAATAGATCTTTCAGCCCTATTCTACTTTTTCTGCATAATCCATCATACAAAATGTAATCAAATGAAAAAGTCTCTTTTTAAAACTAGTTTTATTAGTTTTAATCTTTTAACTTTATGCATCAAGCAAAAATTAAATCATATGCAACATTCTCTGACTGGAAGAAATTTGTTTAACATTTAAACCTATTTTCTGCACATTCCAGCACATAAAATAAAATAGTTTTTTGTGTTTACATTCACTCTTTCAAAGATGCAAGTAAAACACAGCATAAAATAAATCAAATCAAAGACTCAGTGGTCCTGTTGCTCTATTTTCCCCTGCTTAGCAGGAGTAGAGCAGGCGGAGGTTTGCCCTGGTGCAGGTGTGCCGCATGTCAGTGGAAGAATCTTGGAGTTTCTCTGTGAATTTCGCATTCCCGTGGCAGCGTACTCGGTGCTTGCTCGGAAGTTTAGGGGTTTTTTCGCTGTAAAAAGAAGTTTTCTTCCATGCAGTGAACAGCGGACACTTTTGTCACTTTTTAAGGAATCAAACTCAAAGTAAGATCAGTATTTCCACGCTTTAAAAGCTGCATGGTCGTTCTCTCTCCCGCACTGTCATGGTCCCCATCAGTCAGTCAATCGGATTATGCGTTATTGCCCATCTCTGGTCCACATACAGAAAGTGTCATAGAAAGATTAAGGTATCATGCCACATTTGACTTCCGACCTCTTGTTCATGGTTACTAAATTAAAAGTCAAAGTGAAAGACAAATTTGAAACTTTGTTACTTACTACCATTGTTTGGAATAGATGGGAATATAGGGAATTATTTTTATTTGAAGACAGCGTTGTCAAGAGAGACAATGACCTGCCTAGTTAATAGGAAATATACTTTACTATGATATAATAAGCTCATGTTATTCATGTACTTTATTATTAAACATTTAAACAATGCAATGAATGTTACACATGTAGTATATCTGTATATCTGTATAAATAAAAAAGAATTATGTCAAGTATAGTAAAGTGAGTTTCATCAGGACAAAATAAAGTGTTAAAGTGAATTGTTAATGTTTTCATTTTTATGCTAACCATCTCTACATTGTTTCAACTCTGTGATGAAAGGAATTCCTTTGTCCCCCTCCCCAGCCTCTTGAGGTTCTGGGGGGGCTGTAGTGTTTTATCACAAGCACATCGTTGTGAAGGGTTGTTTGATGTTTGGTAAGCTTCCTGCCCTTTTTATGGCTTCACTGTGTTGTTCATGGTGAACCAATATAATTGAACCATACATTGGGTGTGGGGGAGATTGGCATTTTATGACTAAGGATGTTGCTAGAAACAGTTGGAAGTCACGCACACAGAGAGACACGCATTCTCACACTCACTCAAACACACACACACATTCTCACATGCATACAGATGTTTACACATACACACGCGTGGTGCCTTGTCTTAGAACCATGTGGGCGTTGCTTTGCTGTGATGTGTATTGTGTGAACTGTTTTCCCAATAAAAGGCAGCAAGCGGAGGCCGTCGTTGGGGTCATTTTGTGGTAGACACCGACGAGGTCTCCCTTGCAAGTAAATCGATCGATCACTGACTGTCTTGTTTTCTTCATGATGCATAAGTCTCTAAACTAGCGGGGCTTGTGGAAACACAGACCCAACATAAAGGCCCTTGCTCTTGTTGTTATTTCAATACAAATTTCTTAAAGAAGGACAAAGAAAAGGAAATAAATAAATACAAAATATCACACTATTGCCCTTTAATTAGTTTTAAAAACCTGACATCTGTGCAGACCACAACTAGACAGATAAGCACATCGGATTCAGATTTGATTTAAACTAACATCTGTCGGTCTCTAGAAGTCTAAAACATCTGTTTCTACCATTAAAGATCCAATATACTCAACTTCCCAGAAAGCTTTGACTTCACGTGTGAAAATAGGAATGATTTTTGTTGTTTTGTAGCACAATATCAGCTCAGATATTAAACTGCATAGCATTCATCCCATGTTTAAACAAAATGTGGTATTTTCTGCTATTTCCTGTCAGGACAAATGGAAATGAAAATGTAATTTGCTTTAATATGATGGAACTAAAAAAGCTTGATTTTCATCATTGACTGAGAATATTGGATCTGTCTCCCAGTCTGGCTGTCCTGATTATAATGATGTGTACAATGGCAGTCCTGTAATGAAGTGCCTAATTTAAAATGTAACATCACCTATTGGTTAAACAAGCTTAGATTATAGGACTCACATGTTTTCATTTCTAGTCTTTAAAACCTGTCTCTACCCATCTAGTATTAATTCCTTCTGGGATACAAGTATGTATATTATGCACACACACAAACACACATGCAGCTATTACCCATTTATTGTTTTTATACCTAAGATCAATTATTGTTGAATGAAGACATTTTTCAAACACATGTAAAATGTGGCCAATTGTGTTTATTGGGTAAAGGAAAAGGTAGAAGGGGGAAAAGGGGGGAAAGAAAGAAGAAAAGAAAGGGGAGAGAAAAGCCCAACAATCCCCTCTGAGCAAGCACCAGGCGACAGTGGATAGGAAAAACTCCTTTAAAGTGAAAGAAACCTAAAGGAGAAACCTATGGCAGAACCAGGCTCAGGAGGGGGCAGTCAACTGCCGGAACTGGTTGGGGGGTGAGGGTGAAAAAAGAAAAAGGAGGGAGGGGAAGGGGAAGGGGAAGGGGGAAAAGGGGGGATAGAAAGGGGGAAAGAAAGGGGAGAGAAAACCCCAACAATCCCCTCTGAGCAAGCACCAGGCGACAGTGGATAGGAAAAACTCCTTTTAAAGCGAAAGAAACCTAAAGGAGAAACCTATGGCAGAACCAGGCTCAGGAGGGGGCAGTCAACTGCCGGGACTGGTCGGGGGGTGAGGATGAAAAAAGAAAAAGGAGCGAGGGGAAGGGGAAGGGGAAGGGGGAAAATAAAGATGGAATAGAGGTGGAGGAAGACGAGGTTACATCAGGTGAGAAGCAGCAGTGTCTCTCCTCCAGAACCAGAAGAAGCGTTTTTTCTTCTTTTTCAGATACTCTTCCACGAGCACCTTTTTCTCAATGATGAGGGTTTTCAGCTCATCCATTGTTTCTGTGTTTTCTTTCTCAAGTTTGTTGCATCTTTTCACCATGTCTTCTAATTGTTCTTGTTTTTCTTTAAGATGGTCTTTCAGTTCTTTAACTGTTGCCTCCTCTATTTGCTTTGCCTTGTGCACATCCGTGTGCATGTCTTCCAGCTGCTGGTTTCTCTTCTGGATATCTTGAAGTCTACACTGCAGGTCTTTATGTGTTTTCTGTTGTTCTTGCTTTTGCGCCTGGATTTCAGTGGTTTTGTGCTTCAAGGTCTTAGAAAGTTCTTCAAGTTCTGTATTTTTTCTCAGCATTTCATTGATGCTACTCTGCATCGCTGAGCATTGATTTTCCAGTTTTTTCTTTTCTCCTTCCAGTACAGTTGTTTTGTACTTCGTTTCATTATACAATTCTTGGAGTTCTTCATTTTTCCTCTGGAGAACAAGTTTTTCTTCTTCCTGTTGTATTTTCTGTTGGTCTTTTTCTTGAAGCAGCTCATTATTTCCGTGCACTTTTTTATCGAGCCTGATTTGGAGCGATCTGTGTTTTTCCTCCATCTCGTCAAGCTTGGAGTCCATTTCCTTCTGTTTCATTTCCATTTGCTTCTTGTTTTGAAGCAACTGTTGATTTTTGTGCAGAGTTTTGTCATGCTTCACCTGCAGAGCTTTGTATTTTTCCTCCATGGCTTGGAGTTTCCTCTGCAGGTCTCTCTGCTCTACGGGCTCTTGTTTCTTGTCTTGGAGGAACTCTTTATTTCTCTCCAGTGCTTCATCAAGAATTACTTGCAAGCCTTCATTTTGTTTCTCGATGTTCCTCAGCTTGCAATCCATTTCTTCCTTTTGTATTTTCTGTTGGTCTTTCTCGTGAAGCAACTCTTTATTTTTGAGCAGTGTTTCCTCAAGAGTTATTTGGAGCATTTTGCATTTTTCCTCCAAGACTTCAAACTTGCGGTCCGTTTCTTTCTCGAGCATTTCTTGTTGCTCTCTCTCTTGAATGAACTCTTTATTTCTGTGCACTTTTTTATCAAGCCTGATTTGGAGCAATCTGTGTTTTTCCTCCATCTTGTCAAGCTTGGAGTCCATTTCCTTCTGTTTCATTTCCATTTGCTTCTTGTCTTGAAGCAACTGTTGATTTTTGTGCAGAGTTTTGTCATGCTTCACCTGCAGAGCTTTGTGTTTTTCCTCCATGGCTTGGAGTTTGCTCTGTAGGTCTCTCTGCTCTACGGGCTCTTGTTTCTTGTCTTGGAGGAACTCTTTATTTCTCTCCAGAGCTTCATCAAGCATAACTTGCAAGCCTTCATTTTGTTTCTCGATGTTCCTCAGCTTGCAATCCATTTCTTCCTTTTGTATTTTCTGTTGGTCTTTCTCGTGAAGGAACTCCTTATTTCTCTCCAGAGCTTCATCAAGCATTACTTGCAAGCCTTCATTTTGTTTCTCGATGTTCCTCAGCTTGCAATCCATTTCTTCCTGATGTATTTTCTGTTGGTCTTTCTCATGAAGCATCTCTTTATTTTTGAGCCGTGTTTTCTCAAGAGTCATTTGCAGCATTTTCAGTTCTTCCTCCAAGACTTCAAGCTTGGAGTCCGTTTCTTTCTCGAGCATTTCTTGTTCCTCTCTCTCTTGAATGAACTCTTTATTTCTGTGCACTGTTTTATCGAGCCTGATTTGGAGCAATCTGTGTTTTTCCTCCATCTCGTCAACATTGGAGTCCATTTCTTTCAGTTTCATTTCCATTTGCTTCTTGTCTTGAAACAACTGTTGATTTTTGTGCAGAGTTTTGTCATGCTTCACCTGCAGCGCTTTGTATTTTTCCTCCATGCTTTGGAGTTTGCTCTGCATGTCTCTCTGCTGTGTGGACTGTTGTTTCTCTTCTTGGTGGATTTCTTTCAGTTTTTCCAGAGCTTCGTCAAGCTTCTCTTGGAGCTCCTGATTCTTCTTGACCATGTTTTCCTGTTTTATGTTCTCTTTTTTCTCCTTTTGGAGCAGATCTTTATTTTTTTCCAGAGCTTCGTCAAGCTTTTCTTGGAGCTCCTGATTCTTCTTGAGCATTTTATCCCCTTTAATGCTCTCTTTTTTCTCCTTTTGGAGCAGATCTTTATTTTTTTCCAGAGCTCCATCAAGCTTTTCTTGGAGCTCTTGATTCTTCTTGAGCATTTTATCCCCTTTAATGCTCTCTTTTTTCTCATTTTGGAGCAGATCTTTAATTTTTTCCAAAGCTTCATCAAGCTTTTCTTGGAGCTCCTGATTGTTCTTATCTTGGAGATCCCTTTGTTTCTCCTCAATAATACCTTCCCTTTCCTGAAGCTGGTAGGATAATTTTTCTAATTCAGCGCTCTTTCTCTCATTTTCTTCCGTCAGGATCTTAATCTTCTCTCTGTTCATGAGATTTTCTTTCTCCATTTCTTCCAATCGCTTTTCCTCTAATTCTACCTGTTCATCCCAAGGAAGAGAGCTGATATAAGGGTCTAGGGACTCATACCATGGAATAGAGCTGGGGTCAGATTCTTGTCTTTCTTGCTGTTTCTGAGACATGTTGGAGTCTGTATACCGTGAGTACGAAAAGGATCCAAATGTTTGAAAATTCTTTACTGGTGAACGTTTGAATGCTGCTAACACAAGTGCTGCAAATAACGGACTAAAAGTTGTACATCCTCACCCCTACTTAAGGATTCATGAGGATCAAAGGATCAAAGGATCAAAGCTTTAGAAGTCTGTGACATCAGAATTCCATAAGCCAATGAGGTTGTCACATGACATTTTTGAATGAGGTCATAAATTTGTATGAATTTTTTTTTAAATAACATCAACATTCCGTAAGCCAATGAGGTTCTTACATGACTTTTGAATGAGGATAATTTGTTTGCTTTTTGCTTAATTTTAGCAGCTTTATGTTTGCAGCTCACCACAGGTTGAGTAAAAGAGTGGGTGAAGTTTTGCCTTTTCCCATCCTCCTGTAAGCTTTGATGTTTTTTGCTTTTTATGCTTCAAATATTCATAAAAAATTTGGATAATTTTCCTTTTTTGTGTCATAGCGAATACTAATAAACCATGTACTACATGTGCATTTTAAAAACTCACATCAATTTGCTGATGGTGTATGATATTAAAAGGAAATGAAGGCTGCTTTTTGATAAGGTATGCTGCAAATGCTTATCTTATCAGCTTAGTGTGGGATCACCGCAGTCATAGTTGGATATATTGTGTACAGTGAATATATCCCAACTATATCCCAACAAATCAAACGAAGCCACTTTAATGTGTCGCATGCTCAATTTGAAGCTTGTAAACATAATTTTTTAATGATAATACATTCCCAATAACTGAAATAACTCTTAGCCTGAGAGACGGAGGCAATATGAATAAATAAAACAGATGAGATTTTTAGTACAAACTGTAAACTTCATCCCGACTGTGAGCATTTTTTCCCATATTCTGCCAAATGCTTGTAATAAATCTAAAAATATGTTTGAGATATTACTATTCTGGATGTTAATACATAATTTAGTACTGTTTTCATCTCTGTGGTGTTTATGCTGAGCTTCCTGAAGGTCATTTGGCCAATTTTGAAGCAGTGGGGCTCCCATCTAAGTGTTTCCTTTCCACAACCTTCTGTGGAAGGTGTAAATGAGGAGAAACCGAGAGCCAATAATAACTTTCACGTTCATTTCCAGGCTATTTTATTTTTCCAAGTACTGTGAATTGGCCCAAGGCTGCAAATTATGGAAGTGATACTTTCCAAAAAATGCATTCTTCACAAAAGATTTTTACTGTTTAGATTCAGTCTTTTTTGGGTGTCCCCCTTCTCACAGTAAAATTGTGTGCAATCATAAAAATCAGCACTAATTGTCTTTAAAGACCATAATGTGAATTTGGTTCTCCTGCTGATTTAACAAGCTGCTGCAGTGCTTTGTGACATTTTTGGCATATTTAAAACATTATTTTTAACCCATTTTGACCCCGTGTGGTTATTTTTGACTGACTCCTATCAGACATGATCTGAGTCAGTTCACTTCCTAGTTATGGTATTTTATTAAAATTGGGTCTGAATGGCTAAAATAATTATGTTCATTTCTATGTTATGTTGGACATCCAGTGGGATCTTGCCTGGGTATTTTCCCTTTGGAGATTATCAGTGCACACCTAACTCAGAGGCAATTATGAGCAAGACCCAGAAACTACTGGAGAGCTTATACTTTATGTCTCATCTGGCCTGAGATCTCCTTGGGATCCTCTGGAGGATCAGGAAAGCGTTGCTGGGTAGAAGAAAACATGGTGGTAACAAAGTAATAAATCAAGCCAACTGCTACTGAAAACAAGAAGTAATTGAAACATGAAAAACAAATACATGAACATGAATGAACTGATGAAGAAGCACTAACACTAAAAACCCCAAACAGAAAAAATACATTTAGATAACCCCGTTAGTTCAAACTGTATTCATGTGTCTGACCTGAAATGAAACAGTGTCATGCCTTATTCATTACAAGACAGTCCATTTTGGACTATCTTGTAATCCAATGAAACCAGAAGTCCGAGCGAGATTTCAAATTTAGAAGTTCTCTGCTCCAGTCCTCTTTGACCTGTGCTAGTGCGCAATGCACAATGCTAGTTTTTGATCATTACTAATGTGGCCTTATTGCTTCGTAGCTGATATCAATCTGGGTCTGGGTACGTGTTTCATCAGGAGAACGTCCAGGAAACCATGGACAACTTCAAGTTCCTGGTCAAAGACAGCAAACCAAATGTGGTCAGTGACAACGTCTTCCACGTCCAGTGGTCCCTCATCAGCTTTGAGCACAAAAGGTCTGCACCATTTCCCAAAAAATATGCATATTTTATATTGATTACCTGTTGCCCATATTAGGAAATAAACATGTGTTTACCTTCACTGATTATGCAATTATCTGGCCTCTTTCAGTGTGACTAATGAAGAAATAGAGTCGGCTCCTGAAACTGCAGGTATTTCACAAATCAGAAACAATAACAGAAAAATAATCTGCTTCATTTATTTACCCACCTCGTATTTAACTGGTCCAATTTGCCTTCCATTACCTGCAGTATGTTATTATATGTAAACAAGGAAAACTTTCCCCGCATGAAGCAGCAGGTTATTAATGGATTACAATGAGATTACAGGCTGTAGGCACTGATGTTTTGGCTGGTTCATTGTCCCATTAGAAGTACTCAATACTGTCATATTGAGTCTTGGGTGCTGCAGATCGGTCAGCTCGAGCATTCCTCCATCAAACGGGAGTTTTTCATAAACACGGAGGTGAACATATTCTTCATCTCCAACATAGAGCTGCAAGGAAGTACAAGAAAAGTTAAAGGAGATCCTTGTGCACATAGAAGTACTGCTGATCCTTTTAACACAGCTGTGGTAAGTCACACTAGCCAAACGACATGCTAACATGTAGAAAGGAGAATCTACACCTTCATATATATAGAGTGCACGTTGGCTCACAAACAGAACATTTGTTGAGTTCTGTTCATGGCTGAAACAGTATGAAGTGCACATGAATTTCCATTTTATTTTGCAGGTTTCTCTCAAATTTTGCAGTGATAAGTAACATTTCAGGCTAAAAAGTCTAAAAGTTTTGTATGAGCCTCTGCATAAATATAAAACCACATAAGCGCAGAGTGTAGAAGCTTCAGTGTAGCTGAAAAAAAAAATCCAGTGATCATCGCTTTAGTTTCCCCTGAGAGATCAGATTATCTACCATCAATGCTCTTATTGATGATATGTTTTTATATTGAAGAGATTTGTAAAGTTGCCACTGTGCTCACTGCTTACATTACAAACATTACCTTAATGAAGTAGTTGGTCCCAGCTACGACCTGTGTTTTGTAGCTCTGTGCAATGAAAACCTTGAAGTTTCTCTCGGCTTTCTGCTCTGCGAGAGGCTTCATCTAAATAAAAGTGACAATAGCATCAACATAAAGCACAGGCCCCGTGTGTGCATAAAGTTGTGAGTTTAAAATCTCTCTTTTCTACTCACTGCATCACAGATCTTCTGAACTTCTTCATCAGCCTCCTTTTCCTCGGTCAACCCTCCACACATCGGCATTTTGACAAATTTTTTTGGTGGTGAAAAACAAGCAAATAGTGAATAAGCGCACGCAGAGCCTGTTTTTATGGGGCTTCAGTGAGTCAGCGAGTCATGGGGAGATTAGAGGGGCGGTATTTGTAAAAGGTCATATAAAAAACACACACAGAAAGAGAGAGAGAGGGAGTCTGATTTTGTGTTTATAGGATACATCTCTTAAACTCTGTAGTTTTCTCTGGTCCCCTCCCCAATCAGACCAGGAGTCACATGTTTAGCCGCATGTTCTCCTTAAATTGCTGGCTGTCTGAGTGGTGTCCCAGAAACGATGTGGGCTTCATAGATAATTGGCAAACCTTCTGGAGGAAACCTGGTCTTGTTAGGAGAGATGGCATCCATCCCACTTTGGATGGAGCAGCTCTCATTTCTAGAAATATCGACAAATTTATTAAACCCCTCAAAACATGACTATCCAGAGTTGGGACCAGGAAGCAGAGTTGCAGTCTTACACGCCTCTCTGCAGCTTCTCTCCTCCTGCTACCCCCCCAAAAACCCATCTCCATAGAGACTGTGTCTGCTTCCAAAAAGACAAAAAACAAACTAAAAACCAGCAACAAACAACTTAAACAATCACAAAGAAAGAACAATACAGTATCCACATCTGAACCAAAGAGTAAAACAGTGAAATGTGGATTATTAAATATTAGGTCTCTCTCCTCCAAGTCTCTGTTAGTACATGACTTAATAATTGATCAACAAATTGATTTACTCTGCCTTACAGAAACCTGGTTGCAGCACGATGATTATGTTAGTTTAAATGAATCAACACCCCCGAGTCATTCTAACTACCAGAAATCTCGAAGCACAGGTCGAGGGGGCGGTGTGGCAGCAATTTTTCACACCAGTCTATTAATTAATGAAAGACCAAGACAGACTTTTAATTCATTTGAAAGCCTGATGCTTAACATTGTCCACCCCAGCTGTGAAACTCAGAAACCAGTCTTACTTGTTATCATCTATCGTCCACCTGGGCCTTACACAGAGTTTCTGTCTGATTTCTCAGACTTTATATCTAATTTAGTTCTGAGCTCAGATAAAATAATTATTGTGGGTGATTTTAACATCCATGTAGATGCTAAAAATGACAGCCTCAACATGGCATTTAATCTGTTGTTAGACTCAATTGGTTTCTCTCAAAATGTAAAAGAACCCACCCACCACTTTAATCACACTCTAGATCTTGTTTTAACATATGGCATAGAAACTGAACATTTAACAGTGTTTCCTGAAAACCCTCTCCTGTCTGATCATTTCTTGATAACATTTACATTTACAATAATTGATTACGCAGCAGTGGAGAGTGGACTTTATCAAAGTAGATGTCTTTCTGAAAGCGCTGTAACTAAGTTTAAGAATATAATCCAGCCACTGTTATCATCGTCAATGCCCTGTACCAACACAGAGCAGAGCAGCTATCTGAACGCTACCCCAACAGAGGTCGATTATCTTGTTAATAATTTCACCTCCTCACTACGTACGATTCTGGATACTGTAGCTCCAGTGAAAACTAAGGTCTCTAATCAGAAGTACCTGACCCCGTGGTATAATTCTCAAACACGTACCCTAAAGCAGATGACTCGTAATCTGGAGAGGAAATGGCGTGTCACAAATTTAGAGGATCATCATTTAGCCTGGAGAAATAGTTTGTTGCTTTATAAGAAAGCCCTCCGCAAAGCCAGAACAGCTTACTACTCATCACTGATTGAAGAAAATAAGAACAACCCCAGGTTTCTCTTCAGCACTGTAGCCAGGCTGACAAAAAGTCAGAGCTCTTTTGAGCCAACCATCCCTTTAACGTTAACTAGTGATGACTTCATGAACTTCTTCACAAATAAAATTTTTATCATTAGAGAAAAAATTACCAATAATCATCCCACAGATGTAATATTATCTACAGCTACTCTTAGTTCCATTGATGTTAAGTTAGACTCTTTTTTTCCAATCGATCTTTCTGAGTTAACCTCAATAATTACTTCCTCCAAACCATCAACGTGTCTTTTAGACCCCATTCCTACAAAACTGCTCAAAGAAGTCCTGCCATTGATTAATTCTTCGATCTTATATATGATCAACCTATCTCTAATAATCGGCTATGTACCACAGGCCTTCAAGGTGGCTGCAGTTAAACCTTTACTCAAAAAGCCATCTCTAGACCCAGCAGTCTTAGCTAATTATAGGCCAATCTCCAACCTTCCTTTCATATCAAAAATCCTTGAAAGAGTAGTTGTCAAACAGCTAACAGATCATCTGCAGAGGAATGGTTTATTTGAAGAGTTTCAGTCAGGTTTCAGAGTTCATCACAGCACAGAAACAGCTTTATTGAAGGTTACAAATGATCTTCTTATGGCCTCTGACAGTGGACTCATCTCTGTGCTTGTCCTTCTTGACCTTAGTGCAGCATTCGATACTGTTGACCATAATATTCTATTAGAGCGATTAGAACATGCTGTAGGTATTACAGGTATTGCACTGCAGTGGTTTGTATCATATCTATCTAATAGACTCCAATTTGTGCATGTAAATGGAGAGTCCTCTTCACACACTGAGGTTAATTATGGAGTTCCACAGGGTTCGGTGCTAGGACCAATTCTGTTTACATTATACATGCTTTCCCTAGGCAGCATCATTAGAAGACATAGCATACATTTTCACTGCTATGCAGATGACACCCAGCTCTATCTGTCCATGAAGCCAGATAACACACACCAATTAGTTAAACTGCAGGAATGTCTTAAAGACATAAAGACTTGGATGGCCACTAACTTTCTGCTTCTTAACTCAGATAAAACTGAGGTCATTGTACTCGGCGCTGAAAAGCTTAGAAATATGGTATCTAACCAGATTCTTACTCTGGATGGCATTACCTTGGCCTCCAGTAACACTGTGAGGAACCTTGGAGTCATTTTTGACCAGGATATGTCCTTCAACGCACATATTAAACAAATATGTAAGACTGCGTTCTTCCATTTGCGCAACATCTCTAAAATTAGAAATATCCTGTCTCAGAGTGACGCTGAAAAACTAGTTCATGCATTTATTACTTCCAGGCTAGACTACTGCAATTCATTATTATCAGGATGTCCAAAAAACTCACTGAAAAGCCTTCAGTTAATCCAAAATGCTGCAGCAAGAGTACTGACAGGGACTAGAAAGAGAGAGCATATTTCTCCTGTTTTGGCTTCCCTGCATTGGCTTCCTGTTAAATCCAGAATTGAATTCAAAATCCTGCTCCTCACATACAAGGTCTTAAATAATCAGGCCCCATCTTATCTTAATGACCTTGTAGTACCATATCACCCTATTAGAGCACTTCGCTCTCGCTCTGCAGGCCTACTTGTTGTTCCTAGAGTATTTAACAGTAGAATGGGAGGGAGAGCCTTCAGTTTTCAGGCCCCTCTTCTGTGGAACCAGCTTCCAGTTTGGATTCAGGAGACAGACACTATCTCTACTTAGAAGATTAGGCTTAAAACCTTCCTTTTTGCTAAAGCATATAGTTAGGGCTGGACCAGGTGACCCTGAATCCTCCCTTAGTTATGCTGCAATAGATGTAGGCTGCCGGGGGATTCCCATGATGCATTGAGTTTTTCCTTTCCAGTCACCTTTCTCACTCACTATGTATTAACAGACCTCTCTGTATTGAATCGTATCTGTTATTAATCTCTGTCTCTCTTCCACAGCATGTCTTTATCCTGTCTTCCTTCTCTCACCCCAACCGGTCGCAGCAGATGGCCGCCCCTCCCTGAGCCTGGTTCTGCCGGAGGTTTCTTCCTGTTAAAAGGGAGTTTTTCCTTCCCACTGTCGCCAAAGTGCTTGCTCATAGGGGGTCATATGATTGTTGGGCTTTTCTCTGTATCTATGAAGCGCCTTGAGGCGACATTTGTTGTGATTTGGCGCTATATAAATAAAATAAAATTGAATTGAATTGAATTGAATTAAACGTCTCTTAAATACAAAAATCTTTAGACAATTCCCTTTTTCCTGCATTCGCTCAAGTCTGCCGGGAAGTGAAAATACAGGATGTGAGCTGTGATTGTAATGTTTGGAGAGGGTCACACATGAATCATGGCCTAAAAAACTGCTTTCAGCTCTTCCTTTCCGGTTATCCTACGTCTGACACCTGAACCTCAGCAAACCACAGTTCCCAAAAGTAAGAGTGGAGACTGCTCTCTGTGGTTCAGACATTATTTTATTTCTATTATTTGTTGTTTAAGGCTGTAGAATTAGATTTTACCCTGTTACCTAGGTTGTTTTGTTTGTTTTTTTAACCAGGGGGTCTCTTTACCTCACATACGTTCAAGAAAACACTTCTGGAGTCGTTACAGTACACTAGGACCAGTTAGGTTCGACTACTAGCGTAGTAATGAGTGTAGCTTGTAATAAAGACCCCAGACCAGAAAATAAGTTTAAATTGCTGGCTTATTATTTTGTAAAAACAGAGAATAGACAGTTGACACGCATTACATAAAACATTCCACACCACATTTAAGGAAAACAAGATATTTCCTTTCCCTTTTTAGTTCAGTAATTTCTGTTAATTTATCCTATTTATCTCAAAACCTTTTATTTGGCTTTAAAAGGATGTTAATTTCAACCTAGGTTATTGTTTTATTTATTTTAAGGTCTAAGTTCGAGTTTATACTTTAATCTATTTGAATTAGCACTGTGTTATTTTAAATCAAGTTTAGTTCTTTAGGCCCAAGATTTAATTTAATCTTGGTCTAGTTCACCCTTAGATTTCAACCATTTATGTTGTTTTAACCCAACAAAATTATTTACATTTCCGTTGTTATGGAAGTTTCCCACTTAAATAAAGCCTGCAGACGAGCGGTGAGCGGTAGCTAACATTCTTTAATCCAAGCACACAAAGACAACATACAACCAAGCTTGTGGAGCCCCCATGGCCGCGGGACAGACGGTCAGCAGAGTCCTCACTGAGCCTAGTATGGCTCTCAGTTCTTCTTCTCCGGGAACAAAAGGCAGTACACAGCTGTTTCACACCTCAAGGTTCACACTCCCTTGCTACTTCCCAGAATCCTCGAAGAGACAAAAGACTGGTCCTCTGGAGTTCCTGTTTCCCCCCAACATCCTTACTACAC
This sequence comes from Neolamprologus multifasciatus, assembly GCF_963576455.1. NCBI lineage: Eukaryota > Metazoa > Chordata > Actinopteri > Cichliformes > Cichlidae > Neolamprologus > Neolamprologus multifasciatus. Next base: position 18,603,286 of record NC_140447.1, on the reverse strand, counting down.
CCCCTACCATTTGTCTTACAGTATGAGTGTCAGACATGTTAATACAATAAATAATGTCATTAATATCTAGGTGAAAGAAATTCCTATACAATCCCACCCTTTGATTCTAAAATCAAGAATCACATTAAAACCAGAATTTCTTTCCTGATATTCTGTATATCACATCAACATTATTGTACACTTAAAAGAGTTTCATACTGTGTATCCTCACTTCACTGTTCTCCCACCACCCTTTGTTCATTTTTTAATCTTCCCCACAATCTAAGCTCCCACATGCAAATGAAAACAACAATGACACAGAGGAAAGGTCTTCTCCAGAGTGTCAAAGTACTTTGCATGGCAAAGTGAAACAGCATTAGGTGGTCAGTCTCAGTCACAGTCATGGCTCCTGGTGTCTGTGCCATTTACAGAGTCATAATTCCAATGCTGATCTTCCTTGCGCTGTCACTTTTGGAGCTTGGCATGCTCTCTTCATCCCTCGATTTCTGTTCCAGCGCGGCTGTAGATTTAAGGCAGAGCACGTCGTACACCTTAGTTGTCTTCCTCAATGTCAACGGCGAAACTCTTTCATTTTATTTTTAAGATTTTGCTGTTCAAAATCTCCTCATGACAATCCTTTGGAAGCCCAGTGGTGCAGCCCACTGTCGTTTGGCTGCTGTCCTGCAGATGGTCCCTGCTTCCCACTGGTCTTGTTGAAGCGTTCTCTCCCAGTGTCTGTGAAGGTTCTCAGTCATCCAGGTCATCGTAGTCAAAGGAGCTTGCAAAGAAAAGCGTCTGGACTTCTTTAAGTTACTTGAAGACGTTTCACCTCTCATCCGAGAGGCTTCTTCAGTTCTAAGGTCAAATGGTGGAGAGTCCCAGATATAAACCTGGTGGGAGTGTCCCCCCAGTCATAGTTTGCATCTGCACCTCAGTCAATCCTTCCATATCCCTCATGTCACAGTTCCTGCAATTTAAAAATGAAAACTTCCCCGGAAAACCCTCTTTTTCCCTCTGTCAGCTTATCACCATTAGACATGCACAATAAAGTTGTGCATTGTCTCTTAAAAATTCTCAGGGCTTCTCCCCTGAAGTAGCTTCACTTCAGGCCCTGTCGTAAGAAAAAACATTAGCCAGTGGTGTGTCCTGCTGATTAGATCATATGATTAACCCTTTGCTGTGGAAAAAAGTGATATAGATGTTAGCGCAGCGCGTCTGTATGCACACTTTCTCACAGTGACCTCTGCACTGTAAACAATACAAGGTCATGAATAACACATCACTGGTAAATTCACAAAGACACAGAAAGTGGCATTTAAAAGGTTAAGTCAGCACGGCTCAAAAGCCCATGCAACCCAGGATGTTGCTGTCACCTTTCTGCTCCTGTAACAAAGAAACATACATACATCCACCCTTTTGTCAGGTCAAGGTGGAGGTACAATCTTGCATACTGGTGTCAACTTAGTCAAAGCTTTTGTCAGTCCAGTCAGTCCCCATTTTTATTTGCCGACAGTAGAACCTCTCGTGACGCAATATGTTTCTACTGCCAGCAATGACGTCATTTCAAAAAAAGAAAAAGAATTTAGACTGGATTACCTCGCTGAATCCTTTTTGACAGGGACTTGTTTTCTGATTGTCCCAAATAAGTGGCTTTCTCCCGAGCCCATTTTAATTTTGGAGAAGCTCACTTGCGATTGATCAACATGTTGTGTAGCGCTTTCGATTCCGATCTTGCAGGCCTGCTTGAAAAGAGAAAATTGCCAAACAAAAATCTCAGTGCACTGTTAAAAATCAAAAAATGAAGGCCTCTTTCAGAAGTTGTCTAAGCGTACTCCCTTAGAATGATAGATCAAAACAACTAATTGGCAGGTTCAAAGTGGTACCAAAAGAAAATGCATCAGCCAAGTAAATCCCCAAAACTTTCATCCACCAGTCACACACCTCACACAACAGCAATATTCTATTAGACAATGAGTTTTGTTTTCCCCATGTACCCAGATGTGTGTCATGATAAGACCTCCCTCACACATCAGAAACAAGAAACTCAATAATCTATTAGTCTCCACTCATCTGACCCTCCCGCAGCATTCTGTTCACCCCTGCAATGATTCAATCATCCTTCCCCAAAAATAATACTAGTTCACTAGTCTATGTATCACTTCTTAACCTACTAAGTGAACCGGACAAGATGATGGTAACAGAAATGCTTAAAATGCTATTTGGTCTTCATGAGCTTCATTGCATGTGTGTTTGTAGGATTAATGCATTTTTCTGTTTGTGTAATTTTGTGTACCTCTCCTCTTTGCGGTGCTCCAGACACTTTTCAATTCTCCACGCAAGGCAGTCGTTTTTTCCTTCCCAGTTTCCTAAACCCAAATTTTATTCCCACACTTCAACAGCCTTCCTCCATGTTGTCCCCTGCTCCTTCGACTGTGGTCTCATCTCATCTCCCCCCCTTGCAGCAGTCCAGTGAGAGTCAGTTGTCTTTCAGCTTTGTCCTGTGTTTTCCACTGTCTCATTTTGCCATTTTTGCGCCGAAAGTGGCAAATGTCCAACTCAAGCAGTCTTTTCAAAAGTCCATTCACACACAGTGAAGGTGCAGCTCGTTGGAAATGCACATCCATCCATCCAGTCATGATGATGCCATTTTTCTCCTTGCTGTCGCTGTCTTGCACAGCTGTTGCTGCTGGACCTTGTCTTCACTGCTCAGGATGCTGCTGTGAGCTCTCGAGATCCATCTCGTTGTTCTGGAACTGCATTTCTTGTCTTCAGGGAGAGATTTTGGAGCTTGTGTTCTCAGGGTGACAAACACATGGAAGTTAAGCTGTAAAACAATTCAGCCAAAACTTGGCTTGAGTGTTTCTAATGGTGTTAACCTATAATTTTCTTCCGACTGCTACACGTGGAAAATTGATCCATGTCTGCTCTTCACCTGCAAGTACACACTGAGACATTTTGATCATTCTTCTCATTGCTTAAAACAACACGTCTCCCCTCTCTGGTTCTGAATTCCCCTTTCTTAAAAACCCAGAGAGATTGTAGTTGTTCTACGTTGAAAAACACCAAACCCTCTTCCTATTTTTGCTTATTTTTGTCAACAATTCTGCTAAAAAATAAATTTTCGTGTGTCCACCCTAGGGGAGCTGGTGGTCTGCAGTACCACCTTCTCCCTCTAGTTGGAAACAACCGTTACACACATTTCTACACTCCTCTCTCTTTTTTTTTTTTTTTTTTCTTGTTTTTGTTCCCCATTTTCAACATTTTGTAACCCCGTTTCTCACTGTTTTTACACACACATCAACTTTTCCCACACAACCATTCTCTGCAATCTTACACACTACACATTTACTCAATTCTTACCATACAGTCACGTATTGAGTTTTGTCTCTGGCTGCCTGGTGGAACGTCCGCTGCTACTGGATCTAGATCCCATATTTACATTCAGAGCGTCCCCTGCAATGGCCTTCTTCCCTTACCGGCAGAAAAGTGCTAAAATACCGTCACTCCACACACTGTATTGTGCAGACGTGATTATCAACGGTGGACTCGAACCACCGTTCCCTGTGATGGACCGGTGTTTTTGCAATTACTCTTGCAGACGACTGCTTTTCTTTTGCACAACACCGGAACCCAACACAAGCCTGGGGACTCTAACCCCAGGATTTTCCCTCCGGAGACTCGAACTCCGGAGCAGCAAGCACTTCACCACTCGGCCAGACAAAAAACTCCTCATAACTGTATACAAAGTTAGCTACAACTCACCCATCTGCAGAAGTCCCCTCAAAATCGATGATCTCGGTGGTGACTGAAACACACGGCTCCGTGACTCCTCCATTTCCTTTGCTTCAACAGCTGGTAGGACAAAGGTACCTTTTCCCTCAGGGGTGATCAGCCCGTCCACGGAACCGTTGTTCAGCGACCACACGGACCACCCTGCTCACAGCGCCATTTTGTTGTGGAAGTTTCCCACTTAAATAAAGCCTGCAGACGAGCGGTGAGCGGTAGCTAACATTCTTTAATCCAAGCACACAAAGACAACATACAACCAAGCTTGTGGAGCCCCCATGGCCGCGGGACAGACGGTCAGCAGAGTCCTCACTGAGCCTAGCATGGCTCTCAGTTAAATACCTTCTCCGGGAACAAAAGGCAGTACGCAGCTGTTTCACACCTCAAGGTTCACACTCCCTTGCTACTTCCCAGAAGCCGTGGCACGGAACGGCAGCTGACCCGGGGGGAGTATCCTGAGCTGGAATCGCCACACCTGTGCTTGATCACTTTGCCGGCTGCTACTAATCCGAAGCAGACCTATTTAACGGCGCGGTCGGGTCACAACCAACGCTGGAACGTTGAGCTAAACTGGGTAGCGTAGTCGCGATTAGCGTACCTAGTTTGTGAAGGAGAGAGAACGTTTAAGTTACCGTGCGTGTGTTTTTCTCATCTGCCTCCAGGATCAAGGGATCGGAGGAGGAGCGGGCACAAGAAGAAGTCGTTTTGGATAATCACTGCACTGTCACCGCGGGGAGAAGTCACCGTATCACTGCACTGCCCTTTTGGATTACAGACTCGAACTGTTGCCTTATTTTTTTTCACTGTGAATAAATTCACTGTCACTCTGCAAGAAGTCTCGCACCGGAGTCCTTTAACCCAATTCACCATGACAGTCTCACTATTTTACAGCTCTTTTTAAAGCATAATGTTTATTTCAAACGTATTATCTGCTTCACTATGGACAAAAGTAGATGTTTTATTTGTTTCTTTGAAACTGCGCTGGTTATCCTTGCTATTCTGATGGCAACTCTGAAGTGAGTCACATAAGTGGTGAATTGTGAGTCAGTTCAATTCCCCAACCAATCACATACTTTAAAAATAGCCCCTATGACCACAGAATGTATCTTACAATTACACACACACACACACAAAAAAAACTGCTTTATTTATTTACCCACCTCGTATTTAACTGATCTAGTTTGTCTTATTTCCATTATCTACAGTATGTTATTATATGGAAACAAGGAAAGCTTTCCCCTCATGAAGAGGCAGGTTATTAATGAATTACAATGAGACTACTGTGGGCACTGATGCTTTGGCTGGTTCGTTCTCCCATTAGAAGTATGCAATAGTGTCATGTTGACTCTTGGGGTGCTGCAGTCTGGTCAGCTGGAGCGTTCTTCCATAAGCCGGGAGTTTCTTGTAAACACGAAGGTGAACATATTCGCCTCCTCCTGCTGTGATTGCAGCCATTCCCCAACTCTCTGTGAATGGTACTCATGGCCATTGATCAGTGATCTTTGATCAGTGGGTTTTGGTCAGTGGTTGTTGATCAATGGTCATGAGAATTTGCATAATTATGATTAAGGAACTGACCTCACAGCCCATTGTTACTTCAGTGGGCTGGTTTCAGTCATTATGCAAATGTACTGTTTATAAGATTTGGGGAAAACTGCAGTCAGCTGAGACTGAAGAAGTCACTTGGATGAGTGACGAAACGTTTCTCCCAGAAAACGCTACGTCCAGATGAACAGAATCAACTTTTGGAGATTTATTTTCCTGGATGATTAAGAATGCATCAAGACAAATGACAGTACTTTTTTTTCAGAAATTATTGTACAAGAAAAGTTTTTTTTTAAAAAATGGAGTCAAATGGTTGTCTGAGTTTGAAATCATTTGTTGACCTTAGACGTCCTTTTTACATGTATTGAATTCAAATGTTTACTATGCACTGTCTTCATCAGGAATCGGTTCAACAACTGCTGGGTTGATGGATTACTGTGACATTTTGGACGAGTCTTCATCAGTCCATCCCTCAGGATGAGATCTACAAGCTTTGATCATTCTTTAACTTTTCATACAGTGTCAAAAATCTGTCTGTCCAAAAATTTGATTTGGTACCAAGCACCAGCAAAAAGAACGACACTTCCATCAGCCTCAAGTGTACCTTATAAGAAATCGCCAATCCTCCAAACTAAGTCGTCGTTGTTAAACGTGATCTGTTGTACTTGCATAACAACAGGAGCTGTATTCACTACGTACGTTGGTATTTTACTTTTTAGTGCTTCTGCCTTGATCTGATCATTTTCTCTGATTATCAGAGATGTAAAGATCTCTCAACAAGGAAAGGACTAAAACTTCTATTTCACGGAGAACGTGTGACTGATCCTGGTGTCATGGATGACACGTTCTATCACTGTTTCCCAACTGAATAAACAGAAGCACTGCAGCGGTCTGTCTCAGCCTCCTGTCAGCAGAGTGATCACACAAGCTCCAGCAGTCCAGTACTTGCAGTTTGTTTCATTTCCACTGGAGGGCCCCACCTGATCACAAACGGGTATTAATGGTATTAATTGTTGTTGGTTTAATAAAAGCTGAGTCTTCCTCCTCCTAAAACACTTGAGTAGATTTTTTTTTCTAAAATTTCCAACATCAGAAATAAAGCAAGCAAATATATTTACTCCTGTGAGCTGTGTTTTCAAACATTTTTAGGCTGATGCAGATATTTCTTGAAACCCTTCTTACTTTTATGAACATAAATTCTCAAATTTTCTTTGAACAAACCACACAGATGATGAACACAGCCAGTTAAAAATAAAAGCATTGTGCTGTATGTTAAAAGACTTGCAGAGAAGTCATAAACATTTGCTGAAGGTACTGGGATTGTCATTCCACGAACAAGAATATAATCAATCAAAATCAAACTTGCAGTAAATTATTGTTACCCTCCTTTACATGCTCTCACACTCTGTCTCACAGATGTATTCAAGTCCTGTAACTGCAGAACAACTGAAGTCATTTCTGGTGAATTTCCATGTGTAAGGAAGTTGTGGGAGAGCAGTACTTTCACACTTTCAAAGAACAAAAGAGCGTGATGAAACTTTCCAGTGAAACATTGGAAACAACACCCTTATCATTTGTTCTCTCAGATAAAACAGTGCATGGAAAACGCTGCAAACCGCAATGCTTCGATGTATTTTATATCACCTGTGTAAGCAGATGGAAAATGTTTACGAGTGTATAAAGAAACTGAATAAATAAATGCATCCAGGACAATTTGATAACTAGAGCAGACTTCAGGAGGAGCCCATCTCCATTATTCCTGCTCACCTTACTCAGCAGCGTCCAATCATCCAATATAGACACTAACATCAAAGCAGTCCAACAGAGCGCTACAGGGCACTGTAATCCTCATGTATATACTCTCTATATAGTAACTACTTATTTTTTGCATGTTTTTTTTCAACATCTTTGCACTCTGCAACATTGCACCATAAATAAAAATATGCTACATGTGCTGTTTTTGTCTGTGTCATGTTGCTGCTGTCAGTATTGTCTACATACAGTTCGATTTGTCGGTTCAGCTTTTTTCAGTGAGATCCAGCACAATCACCTGCCGCTGTGATTATTTTGTCTCATTATAATTTTTCTCCGTGTCATGTTTATGCTTCTGTAATGAGAGGCATGGGCGTCTTCTCTTTTTCAGATTATTCATGACCTAATATGAAAATATAAACTTTGAAGAATCAATGTTTTTGATGTAAAATCCACCAAGAGTTTTTCTGCACTTTTCAGGTTTAATTAAATATCAACTTTTTCTCCCACCAATGACATTTACTTCATGTCAATAAAACCATGAATTCACGTTGTCTATGAGAAATACGACTTCATGACTCAAGGAATCAACAATTGAATGAGGTCCAGATGAAGGTAACTGGGTCCACCAACATGAACCTGGAGTCAAGAGAGATGAAATGCTTGTAGTGTGTTGAAGGCCGAGGATGTTCAGGAATTTGAAGAGCTGCCTAGACCAATGAGTAGACTTCCCAAAATGGAAACAGCACTCAGTGTGGTTTGAGAAAACAGTCAAGTTGTTAAGAACTATGACTGAGAAGAATCCGCCTGTGTACAGCAGCAGGCTGCCTTCCTAGAATTTGGATATCCCCCGTGCACTTGTCTCTGCATTATGTGCAGCTCTCTTGGAAAATTAAAACCACAGCAGCTTTTTATAGTATTTTTCATTCACTATCAGCTTACACCAAACGTCTATTCTGAAGAAGATTATTCAAAACATGCAACACAGTCACCAATCCCAGCAAATTCATCCCTAAGTCAGACTGTACAATACAGAAAACAAAAGAGCTACATCTCAGACTCTACAGGCTTCAGTTAGCATGTTAAATGTGAAAGTTCAGTTAGAAAAAGACTGAACAAAAACGGCCTGAGTTGAGCAATTAACCAAAGTGACAAACATTGCTCTAAATAATACTCCCCTAATCCAAGTAGTCACCCAAACCTGGACGTGGATTTAGAGGCCTGAGTTTAAATTAAAATTAATTGTCTTTTACATGTTGGTACAATGTTTAGGATGAGATGCAGATATGACACTCATGGACCCTGAAAATTATGAAGGTCTAAATATGTGTCAAAGGGACTCACTGAACATCAGTGGATTTCTATGGGGCAAACATACTTAAAGCAGCCACTGTGACCATTGCTGCAGAGCAGAATGAATGATACTGATGGGGACTGTGAGGGTTTGTAGTTAAATTCCTGCTCTTACAGGATCAGTGAGTGTCTGTTTAAAGATTATTAACATACTTTTACATCACTATGGAACACCAGCATTTCTGCAGAGGACAGAACCACCTGCCCTAATCTACCATGATGCTCTGTGCTCTGTTGTCATGGCAATATGAAGTCAAATAAATACAAATGTAGAAAAATGTACATTTAAAAGAGGACAAGAAGACAGGCAACTGGAAGAGCTTTTGAAGCAGGAAAACTTTTTGTGGATTTCTCTTAATTTAACTGGATATTTTGCAAATACAAGTCAAGGAGGAAACAAGGAGGCAGGTTGGATTATATTTGAGGACAGGACGCATGAAGGAGAAGCATGAGGAGAGAGAAAACAGCAGAGCGATGGTGGAGAGCTAATCGTGGATCAAGTCAAAGAAGCAAGCATCAAAACTGTGAGTAAACATAACACACAAAGAGTTAAAAATTACTGTGCTGATTAAGGAAACATTACATTTGGTTAGTTTGGGGTCTGGAGCTTCAGGTTTGTGGGTTCAGTTGGTCACAAAATTGAGGAAAGACATGTTTCTTTTGAAAGGTTGTTGGAGGATTCTTACTGTAAGAAATATCTGGGTGTGCATCTGCTTTGATTTAAAAAACAACAAAAGTTGAATTTTATTTATTCACATTGGAAAGGGAAAATTGGAGGATCAGAACAATAACGTGGCCAAATTTATTGTTTCCTTAATCAGAACAATAATTTTGATCTGAACTAGAAATGTTGAAATGGGTTATTTTCTTTCTTCTCTACTGATCACTGTGTCACACGTTGAGTTACTTGTCAGTTTACATTAATGTTAATGGTAATTTTAAAAAATGCAGTTTGTTCGTAATTTTGTAGAAAAAGGCTCTGCACCTGTGAAAAACAAATCCACACCCCCAAAATCACTGTAGATCAGAGTAGCTAAGCCCTGGTTAACTGCAATTAACAGGAGATGAAAAATATTGGAATGATTGAAAGAAACAAAGATTGCTTTAGGGTTTGAAGATTTGACTTTCTTATTGAAAGAGACGAAAACAAATCTATGTGTCACACTGAGAAATAAACTGAAAGCTTAAAAGATCTGTTGTTATACAAATGTGCAAACTTGTTTTAATGACATTAGAAAGAAAAATCAGAGGTTTAAAAAGGTAATAAATAAAATTGATTTTTATATTACTTGAAAAAATGATGTTGGTAAGCACGGTTGTATTTTGAAAAATGCTGGGTCACCAGTAGGCTGAGATTTAATGTGATAAACTGAGGATAGGTAATATAATCTACACACTCGCTATTATTGTTGTATCCATACACCAGGTAATATTTAATCAAACATCAATCATAATTGGTGATCAATGCAAGTTTTAAGCAATAATATTTATTTGTATTCAAAACTAATTTACAAAATATGAAAATAATCTTGTTTTTTTTAAGAAAAAGAGACGTTTCTAACTGACTTCAAACTTTTGAGCTGTAGAGGAGATTGATGAGCACGCAATAAAGTGAACTTGTTAGGGAGAGTTTGCAGTCAACTCAATTTATGATGATAGACACAGCTAAAAAATGAGCGTTTTTTAGACACTGATGTGTGAACTGATCACATGTTTATAAACCAGGTGAAAATTGACTTCAAACTTTTGAGCTGTAGTGTAGATTGCAATGATAGCGTATAGTTATCTATTGCAGAAGAATATATAAAAGTATGAGGACAGAGAGACACTGTTAAAAAGTTATGAGCTGTCTTGATGCAGAGAAAGTGGAGTTTGTCATCCTTGAATGATGGGATTCAAGGATTGAATGATGCTCTGCCTCTGTGCTCAAGTTCAGACATAGGCTTTAAGCAACCATGAGCCACTGATACGCGTGATAGATTAATCAGCATGTATCAAGTGGGCTTGTTAAACAGCTCTGATAGGAGAAAGTCAATGAGCACGCAATAAAGTGGACTTGTTAGGGCCAGTTTACCATCAGCCTTGCTAAAGTTGAACTTCATTTGTATTTAAAGACAAACTTTAAAGAAAATTCTTATTTGAAACTGGTGATAAAATCCAGGTCAGATACAGTTACATACAAACATACACACTGCTGCTCAAAGGTCAGAGGTCAGTTAGAAAAGTCCCTGATTTTAATAGAAAATTGGCTTTAATGTAATATCACATGAAGGTTATCAGTAATGTTTTCACAGCTTTAATCAAATCATTCATCATCCATAAGTTGTGATGGAAAAATGTCTGCAAGCGTGCAGGAGCCCATTTTTAGAGACAATCACTCCTGTGTTATAATGTTCATTGAAGTTTATCAGGTGAGATGACCAATAGATGATAAGAAATATACTCTTACTAATTATTAGAGTTGAAAAGTACTTTGCTAAGCAAAATTAAATGAGGTTAGGCTGCAACTTGAAACGTTTACATAAAAGGTTCAGTTGGTGATGCATGAAAGAAAAATAATTTTCTTCTACAAATCTATTGGAAAATTCTGATTGTAAGAAATGAAAAATATTCAAAGAGTGAAACTGTTGGAAAAGTGAAGGTTTTGTGCAGCTGGGTGTTGCAGCCCCTTTAGAGGAAAATGTACACTTGGTTTAATGAGGTTAAAAACAGAAACTGGGATGATCCAGACACATTTATTGTTTCTTTAATCCCCACAATAGTTTGAGTTTGTGCTAAAATGTCTTAAAAAGCTGTTTTGAGTGATAAGTTAGGCTTTTAATGTGTTAAACTTGCATTAGATAAGACAATGTACCACTGAACACAGGAGGGATTATTGCTGAAGATGGGTCTCTGAACACCTCTGTAGATATTCTATTAAAAATCATTCATGATTTGTGATCAGTGTTAATATTAAGCATCTATATGATTATTTACGCTTTTGATTAATTGCTGTGATTCAATCTGAAACCAAATTTGAGTTTATTCAGAAAACAAGACATTTCTAATTCACCTCAGACCTTTGAGCTGTGGTCTACATTGTAATTATTGATTAGAGCAGATGATATGAGACCATCAGGAGAGACTGTTAAAAAGTTATGAGCTGTCTTGATGCAGAGAAAGTGGAGTTTGTCATCCTTGAATGATGGGATTCAAGGATTGAATGATGCTCTGCCTCTGTGCTCAAGTTCAGACATAGGCTTTAAGCAACCATGAGCCACTGATACGCGTGATAGATTAATCAGCATGTATCAAGTGGGCTTGTTAAACAGCTCTGATAGGAGAAAGTCAATGAGCACGCAATAAAGTGGACTTGTTAGGGCCAGTTTACCATCAGCCTTGTTAAAGTTGAACTTTTTTTGTATTTAAAGACAGACTTTAAAGAAAATTCGTATTTGAAACTGGTGATAAAATCCAGGTCAGATACAAACATACAGTACACACTGCTGCTCAAAGGTCAGAGGTCAGGTACAAAAGTTCCTGATTTTAATAGAAAATTGGCTTTAATGTAATATCACATGAAGGTTATCAGTAATGTTTTCACAGCTTTAATCAAATCATTCATCATCCATAAGTTGTGATGGAAAAATGTCTGCAAGCGTGCAGGAGCCCATTTTTACAGACAATCACTCCTGTGTTATAATGTTCATTGAAGTTTATCAGGTGAGATGACCAATAGATGATAAGAAATATACTCTTACTAATTATTAGAGTTGAAAAGTACTTTGCTAAGCAAAATTAAATGAGGTTAGGCTGCAACTTGAAACGTTTACATAAAAGGTTCAGTTGGTGATGCATGAAAGAAAAATAATTTTCTTCTACAAATCTATTGGAAAATTCTGATTGTAAGAAATGAAAAATATTCAAAGAGTGAAACTGTTAAAAAAAGTGAAGGTTTTGTGCAGCTGGGTGTTGCAGCCCCTTTAGAGGAAAATGTAAACTTGGTTTAATGAGGTTAAAAACAGAAACTGGGATGATCCAGACACATTTATTCTTTCTTTAATCCCCACAATAGTTTGAGTTTGTGCTAAAATGTCTTAAAATCTGTTTTGAGTGATAAGTTAGGCTTTTAATGTGTTAAACTTGCATTAGATAAGACAATGTACCACTGAACACAGGAGGGATTATTGCTGAAAATGGGTCTCTGAACACCTCTGTAGATATTCTATTAAAAATCATTCATGATTTGTGATCAGTGTTAATATTAAGCATTTATATGATTATTTTGATTGATTGCTGTTATTCAATCTGAAACCAAATTTGAGTCTATTCAGAAAACAAGACATTTCTAATTCACCTCAGACCTTTGAGCTGTGGTCTACATTGTAATTATTGATTAGAGCAGATGATATGAGACCATCAGGAGAGACTGTTAAAAAGTTATGAGCTGTCTTGATGCAGAGAAAGTGGAGTTTGTCATCCTTGAATGATGGGATTCAAGGATTGAATGATGCTCTGCCTCTGTGCTCAAGTTCAGACATAGGCTTTAAGCAACCATGAGCCACTGATACGCGTGATAGATTAATCAGCATGTATCAAGTGGGCTTGTTAAACAGCTCTGATAGGAGAAAGTCAATGAGCACGCAATAAAGTGGACTTGTTAGGGCCAGTTTACCATCAGCCTTGCTAAAGTTGAACTTCATTAATATTTAAAGACACACTTTAAAGAAAATTCTTATTTGAAACTGGTGATAAAATCCAGGTCAGATACAGTTACATACAAACATACACACTGCTGCTCAAAGGTCAGAGGTCAGTTAGAAAAGTCCCTGATTTTAATAAAAAATTGGCTTTAATGTAATATCACATGAAGGTTATCAGTAATGTTTTCACAGCTTTAATCAAATCATTCATCATCCATAAATTGTGATGGAAAAATGTCTGCAAGCGTGCAGGAGCCCATTTTTAGAGACAATCACTCCTGTGTTATAATGTTCATTGAAGTTTATCAGGTGAGATGACCAATAGATGATAAGAAATATACTCTTACTAATTATTAGAGTTGAAAAGTACTTTGCTAAGCAAAATTAAATGAGGTTGGGCTGCAACTTGAAACGTTTACATAAAAGGTTCAGTTGGTGATGCATGAAAGAAAAATAATTTTCTTCTACAAATATACTGGAAAATTCTGATTGTAAGAAATGAAAAATATTCAAAGAGTGAAACTGTTGGAAAAGTGAAGGTTTTGTGCAGCTGGGTGTTGCAGCCCCTTTAGAGGAAAATGTAAAATTGGTTTAATGAGGTTAAAAACAGAAACTGGGATGATCCAGACACATTTATTGTTTCTTTAATCCCCACAATAGTTTGAGTTTGTGCTAAAATGTCTTAAAATCTGTTTTGAGTGATAAGTTAGGCTTTTAATGTGTTAAACTTGCATTAGATAAGACAATGTACCACTGAACACAGGAGGGATTATTGCTGAAAATGGGTCTCTGAACACCTCTGTAGATATTCTATTAAAAATCATTCATGATTTGTGATCAGTGTTAATATTAAGCATTTATATGATTATTTTGATTGATTGCTGTTATTCAATCTGAAACCAAATTTGAGTCTATTCAGAAAACAAGACATTTCTAATTCACCTCAGACCTTTGAGCTGTGGTCTACATTGTAATTATTGATTAGAGCAGATGATATGAGACCATCAGGAGAGACTGTTAAAAAGTTATGAGCTGTCTTGATGCAGAGAAAGTGGAGTTTGTCATCCTTGAATGATGGGATTCAAGGATTGAATGATGCTCTGCCTCTGTGCTCAAGTTCAGACATAGGCTTTAAGCAACCATGAGCCACTGATACGCGTGATAGATTAATCAGCATGTATCAAGTGGGCTTGTTAAACAGCTCTGATAGGAGAAAGTCAATGAGCACGCAATAAAGTGGACTTGTTAGGGCCAGTTTACCATCAGCCTTGCTAAAGTTGAACTTCATTAATATTTAAAGACACACTTTAAAGAAAATTCTTATTTGAAACTGGTGATAAAATCCAGGTCAGATACAGTTACATACAAACATACACACTGCTGCTCAAAGGTCAGAGGTCAGTTAGAAAAGTCCCTGATTTTAATAAAAAATTGGCTTTAATGTAATATCACATGAAGGTTATCAGTAATGTTTTCACAGCTTTAATCAAATCATTCATCATCCATAAATTGTGATGGAAAAATGTCTGCAAGCGTGCAGGAGCCCATTTTTAGAGACAATCACTCCTGTGTTATAATGTTCATTGAAGTTTATCAGGTGAGATGACCAATAGATGATAAGAAATATACTCTTACTAATTATTAGAGTTGAAAAGTACTTTGCTAAGCAAAATTAAATGAGGTTAGGCTGCAACTTGAAACGTTTACATAAAAGGTTCAGTCGGTGATGCATGAAAGAAAAATAATTTTCTTCTACAAATCTACTGGAAAATTCTGATTGTAAGAAATGAAAAATATTCAAAGAGTGAAACTGTTGGAAAAGTGAAGGTTTTGTGCAGCTGGGTGTTGCAGCCCCTTTAGAGGAAAATGTAAACTTGGTTTAATGAGGTTAAAAACAGAAACTGGGATGATCCAGACACATTTATTGTTTCTTTAATCCCCACAATAGTTTGAGTTTGTGCTAAAATGTCTTAACATCTGTTTTGAGTGATAAGTTAGGCTTTTAATGTGTTAAACTTGCATTAGATAAGACAATGTACCACTGAACACAGGAGGGATTATTGCTGAAAATGGGTCTCTGAACACCTCTGTAGATATTCTATTAAAAATCATTCATGATTTGTGATCAGTGTTAATATTAAGCATTTATATGATTATTTTGATTGATTGCTGTTATTCAATCTGAAACCAAATTTGAGTCTATTCAGAAAACAAGACATTTCTAATTCACCTCAGACCTTTGAGCTGTGGTCTACATTGTAATTATTGATTAGAGCAGATGATATGAGACCATCAGGAGAGACTGTTAAAAAGTTATGAGCTGTCTTGATGCAGAGAAAGTGGAGTTTGTCATCCTTGAATGATGGGATTCAAGGATTGAATGATGCTCTGCCTCTGTGCTCAAGTTCAGACATAGGCTTTAAGCAACCATGAGCCACTGATACGCGTGATAGATTAATCAGCATGTATCAAGTGGGCTTGTTAAACAGCTCTGATAGGAGAAAGTCAATGAGCACGCAATAAAGTGGACTTGTTAGGGCCAGTTTACCATCAGCCTTGCTAAAGTTGAACTTCATTTGTATTTAAAGACACACTTTAAAGAAAATTCTTATTTGAAACTGGTGATAAAATCCAGGTCAGATACAGTTACATACAAACATACACACTGCTGCTCAAAGGTCAGAGGTCAGTTAGAAAAGTCCCTGATTTTAATAAAAAATTGGCTTTAATGTAATATCACATGAAGGTTATCAGTAATGTTTTCACAGCTTTAATCAAATCATTCATCATCCATAAATTGTGATGGAAAAATGTCTGCAAGCGTGCAGGAGCCCATTTTTAGAGACAATCACTCCTGTGTTATAATGTTCATTGAAGTTTATCAGGTGAGATGACCAATAGATGATAAGAAATATACTCTTACTAATTATTAGAGTTGAAAAGTACTTTGCTAAGCAAAATTAAATGAGGTTAGGCTGCAACTTGAAACGTTTACATAAAAGGTTCAGTTGTTGATGCATGAAAGAAAAATAATTTTCTTCTACAAATCTATTGGAAAATTCTGATTGTAAGAAATGAAAAATATTCAAAGAGTGAAACTGTTGGAAAAGTGAAGGTTTTGTGCACGTTGGTGTTGCAGCCCCTTTAGAGGAAAATGTAAACTTGGTTTAACGAGGTTAAAAACAGAAACTGGGATGATCCAGACACATTTATTGTTTCTTTAATCCCCACAATAGTTTGAGTTTGTGCTAAAATGTCTTAAAAAGCTGTTTTGAGTGATAAGTTAGGCTTTTAATGTGTTAAACTTGCATTAGATAAGACAATGTACCACTGAACACAGGAGGGATTATTGCTGAAGATGGGTCTCTGAACACCTCTGTAGATATTCTATTAAAAATCATTCATGATTTGTGATCAGTGTTAATATTAAGCATCTATATGATTATTTACGCTTTTGATTAATTGCTGTGATTCAATCTGAAACCAAATTTGAGTCTATTCAGAAAACAAGACATTTCTAATTCACCTCAGACCTTTGAGCTGTGGTCTACATTGTAATTATTGATTAGAGCAGATGATATGAGACCATCAGGAGAGACTGTTAAAAAGTTATGAGCTGTCTTGATGCAGAGAAAGTGGAGTTTGTCATCCTTGAATGATGGGATTCAAGGATTGAATGATGCTCTGCCTCTGTGCTCAAGTTCAGACATAGGCTTTAAGCAACCATGAGCCACTGATACGCGTGATAGATTAATCAGCATGTATCAAGTGGGCTTGTTAAACAGCTCTGATAGGAGAAAGTCAATGAGCACGCAATAAAGTGGACTTGTTAGGGCCAGTTTACCATCAGCCTTGCTAAAGTTGAACTTCATTTGTATTTAAAGACACACTTTAAAGAAAATTCTTATTTGAAACTGATGATAAAATCCAGGTCAGATACAAACATACAGTACACACTGCTGCTCAAAGGTCAGAGGTCAGGTACAAAAGTTCCTAATTTTAATAGAAAATTGGCTTTAATGTAATATCACATGAAGGTTATCAGTAATGTTTTCACAGCTTTAATCAAATCATTCATCATCCATAAGTTGTGATGGAAAAATGTCTGCAAGCGTGCAGGAGCCCATTTTTAGAGACAATCACTCCTGTGTTATAATGTTCATTGAAGTTTATCAGGTGAGATGACCAATAGATGATAAGAAATATACTCTTACTAATTATTAGAGTTGAAAAGTACTTTGCTAAGCAAAATTAAATGAGGTTAGGCTGCAACTTGAAACGTTTACATAAAAGGTTCAGTTGGTGATGCATGAAAGAAAAAATGATTTTTTTCTTAAAATCTTTTGGAAAATTCTGATTGTAAGAAATGAAAAATATTCAAAGAGTGAAACTGCTGGAAAAGTGAAGGTTTTGTGCAGCTGGGTGTTGCAGCCCCTTTAGAGGAAAATGTAAACTTGGTTTAATGAGGTTAAAAACAGAAACTGGGATGATCCAGATACATTTATTTTTTCTTTAATCCCCACAATAGTTTGAGTTTGTGCTAAAATGTCTTAAAAAGCTGTTTTGAGTGATAAGTTAGGCTTTTAATGTGTTAAACTTGCATTAGATAAGACAATGTACCACTGAACACAGGAGGGATTATTGCTGAAAATGGGTCTCTGAACACCTCTGTAGATATTCTATTAAAAATCATTCATGATTTGTGATCAGTGTTAATATTAAGCATTTATATGATTATTTTGATCAATTGCTGTGATTCAATCTGAAACCAAATTTGAGTCTATTCAGAAAACAAGACATTTCTAATTCACCTCAGACCTTTGAGCTGTGGTCTACATTGTAATTATTGATTAGAGCAGATGATATGAGACCATCAGGAGAGACTGTTAAAAAGTTATGAGCTGTCTTGATGCAGAGAAAGTGGAGTTTGTCATCCTTGAATGATGGGATTCAAGGATTGAATGATGCTCTGCCTCTGTGCTCAAGTTCAGACATAGGCTTTAAGCAACCATGAGCCACTGATACGCGTGATAGATTAATCAGCATGTATCAAGTGGGCTTGTTAAACAGCTCTGATAGGAGAAAGTCAATGAGCACGCAATAAAGTGGACTTGTTAGGGCCAGTTTACCATCAGCCTTGCTAAAGTTGAACTTCATTTGTATTTAAAGACAGACTTTAAAGAAAATTCATATTTGAAACTGGTGATAAAATCCAGGTCAGATACAGTTACATACAAACATACACACTGCTGCTCAAAGGTTGGAGGTCAGTTAGAAAAGTCCCTGATTTTAATAGAAAATTGGCTTTAATGTAATATCACATGAAGGTTATCAGTAATGTTTTCACAGCTTTAATCAAATCATTCATCATCCATAAGTTGTGATGGAAAAATGTCTGCAAGCGTGCAGGAGCCCATTTTTAGAGACAATCACTCCTGTGTTATAATGTTCATTGAAGTTTATCAGGTGAGATGACCAATAGATGATAAGAAATATACTCTTACTAATTATTAGAGTTGAAAAGTACTTTGCTAAGCAAAATTAAATGAGGTTAGGCTGCAACTTGAAACGTTTACATAAAAGGTTCAGTTGGTGATGCATGAAAGAAAAAATGATTTTATTCTGAAAATCTTTTGGAAAATTCTGATTGTAAGAAATGAAAAATATTCAAAGAGTGAAACTGTTGGAAAAGTGAAGGTTTTGTGCAGCTGGGTGTTGCAGCCCCTTTAGAGGAAAATGTAAACTTGGTTTAACGAGGTTAAAAACAGAAACTGGGATGATCCAGACACATTTATTGTTTCTTTAATCCCCACAATAGTTTGAGTTTGTGCTAAAATGTCTTAAAAAGCTGTTTTGAGTGATAAGTTAGGCTTTTAATGTGTTAAACTTAGAATAGAATAGAATAGAATAGAATAGAATAGAATAGAATAGAATAGAATTCAACTTTATTGTCATTGCACATGCACAGGTACAGGGCAACGAAATGCAGTTTGCATCCATCCAGAAGTGCTTTAGCCATGATATAGATATATTACAATATATATTAGCAATAATATAGATATGTAAGTATATTACAGAAATGGGTCTATTATGGTATGTTATAATGTACACAGTATGAAGTATGTTATGAACATTCTATAAGTATGTACAGGCTGTAGTGAATACAAGCTATGTACAGGCTATGAACAGGATATAAATACGAAATAAAAAACTATACAGAAATCTGAGATATACAGTTATACAGAATTGTGAACTATGCAAGTTATAAATCGTTGTACGATTAAAAATTATCGTATGTACAGAATGATTATTTACACAGAACTATACAGTAGTGCAGTTAAGATGAGTGAGATATGTGGATAATTTCTACAGAGGCTATATAAAGTGCTAGTGGTTGTGAGTGGTGGTTCAGTCCATGTTATTATTGTGTGTTTGAGGGTACAGTTGTCCATTGTGTGTGTGTGTAGATGGTTGTGGGTGTGTGTATGTTCAGTCCATGTGTTAACGTGGGTTAGATGTCAGGAGGCAGAGTTCAGGAGTCTGACAGCTGTGGGGAAGAAGCTGTTCCGGTACCTGGTGGTCTTAGTCCGGAGGCTCCTGTAGCGCCTCCCAGAGGGCAGGAGGGTGAAGAGTCCATGTGATGGGTGACTGGGGTCTTTGATGATTTTCCCAGCCCTTTTCAGACACCGCTTCCTGTAGATGTCCTTTATGGCAGGAAGTGGTGCTCCTGCAATGCGCTGGGCAGTTTTCACAACCCTCCCCAACGCATTCCGGTCCGAGGTGGAGCAGTTCCCGTACCAGACTGTTATACAGTTGGTCAGGATGCTCTCAATGGTGCAGCAATAGAAGTTTACCAGGATGTCTGAGGACAGGTGGTTCTTCCTCAGAGTCCTCAAGAAGAAGAGGCGCTGGTGAGCCTTCTTGACCATTTTGGAGCAGTTGGTCGTCCAGATGAGATCCTCGGAGATGTGAACTCCCAGGAACTTGAAGCTGCTCACACGCTCCACAGCCGTCCCCTTAATGTAGATGGGTGGATGTGGGTCAGCATTCCTCCTGTAGTCCACGATGAGCTCTTTGGTCTTCTCAGTGTTGAGCAGCAGGTTGTTTCTGTCGCACCACTCAGCCAGACGATCTACCTCCTCCCTGTAGGCGGCCTCATCGTTGTCACTGATGAGGCCAATCACCGTGGTGTCATCTGCAAACTTAATGATGGTGTTGGAACCATCAGCAGGTCTGCAGTCGTGGGTGAAGAGGGAGTAGAGGAAAGGGCTCATCACACAGCCTTGTGGTACACTGGTGTTCATTGTGATTGTAGATGAGCAGCGGTTATCCAGCCGGACATGTTGGGGGCGGTTGGTCAGGAAGTCCAGTAACCATTTGCAGATGAGGGAACTGATGCCCAGGTCTGTCAGTTTCCTGATGAGTTGTGAGGGGTGGATTGTATTGAATGCTGCACTGAAGTCTATAAACAGCATTCTGGCGTATGTGTTGTTGTTGTCCAGGTGTGAGAGGACAGAGTGCAGTGCGATGGAGACTGCATCCTCTGTGCTCCTGTTCTGGCGGTATGCAAATTGGTGGGGGTCCAGGGTGGGGGGGAGACAGGATTTGAAGTGTGCTAGGACCAGCTGCTCTAAGCACTTAGTGATGATGGGGGTAAGTGCTACTGGGCGGTAGTCATTGAGGCTAGATGGGTTGGAGTTTTTGGGTATCGGGACGATGGAGGTGGATTTGAAGCAGGCCGGTACCAAAGCATGGGCAAAGTACAGATTGAATATGTCTGTGAGCACTCCTGCAAGCTCCCCACAACACGCTCTGAGAACACGCCCGGGGATGCCATCAGGACCTGCAGCCTTGTGGACATTGATCCTGCTCAGGACCACTCCAACATCGGTGGGGGAGAGAGTCAGAGGTTGGTGGTCTGGCGTCATGTCTGTTTTGGTTGTGGTTGTGGGGTTCCCTCGCTCAAAACTTGCATTAGATAAGACAATGTACCACTGAACACAGGAGGGATTATTGCTGAAAATGGGTCTCTGAACACCTCTGTAGATATTCTATTAAAAATCATTCATGATTTGTGATCAGTGTTAATATTAAGCATTTATATGATTATTTACGCTTTTCATTAATTGCTGTGATTAACTCTGAAACCAAATTTGAGCAATTCAGAACGAACACAAGACATTTCTAATTCACCTCAGACCATTGAGCTGTGGTCTACATTGAAATGATAGTGTATGGTTATTGATTAGAGCAGATGATATGAGACCATCGGGAGAGACTGTTAAAAGGTTATGAGCTGTCTTGATGCAGAGAAAGTGGAGTTTGTCATCCTTGAATGATGGGATTCAAGGATTGAATGATGCTCTGCCTCTGTGCTCAAGTTCAGACAGGCTTTAAGCAACCATGAGCCACTGATACGCGTGATAGATTAATCAGCATGTATCAAGTGGGCTTGTTAAACAGCTCTGATAGGAGAAAGTCAATGAGCACGCAATAAAGTGGACTTGTTAGGGCCAGTTTACCATCAGCCTTGCTAAAGTTGAACTTCATTTGTATTTAAAGACAAACTTTAAAGAAAATTCGTATTTGAAACTGGTGATAAAATCCAGGTCAGATACAGTTACATACAAACATACAGTACACACTGCTGCTCAAAGGTTGGAGGTCAGTTAGAAAAGTCCCTGATTTTAATAAAAAATTGGTTTTAATGTAATATCACATGAAGGTTATCAGTAATGTTTTCACAGCTTTAATCAAATCATTCATCATCCATAAGTTGTGATGGAAAAATGTCTGCAAGCATGCAGGAGCCCATTTTTAGAGACAATCACTCCTGTGTTTTAATGTTCATTGAAGTTTATCAGGTGAGACCAATAGATGATAAGAAATATACTCTTACTAATTATTAGAGTTGAAAAGTACTTTGCTAAGCAAAATTAAATGAATTTAGGTTGGAACTTAAACTTTTAATATAAAAGTTTAGTGTTTATTTGTGAGCGTTGTATTTATTTGCACTATTTTACTCTGTTTGTATCACATATTTTTAGTCTTTCATTTTTTACATTGTTTTAATCCACTGTGGATTGGCTGGGCATGGGACAAATGAGCTGATAGTGATCACCTGCTGAGGCATGTGTGTGTCCAGTGGTGTCCGTTCAGCTGTTTAAAGGTCGTATTAAAAGGAAGCAAGCTGAGCACTGGAAGGAGAGAGGCCCTAGATTGGAAGAGGAACGCATGAAGGCCAGGTGGAAAAGAGGGAGCCGCTGTGTGATTGTGGGGGTGCGACGCCTCATCTGGAGACCCGTCAGCGTGATGTGGTCACCCAGTCCCGACAGCAGGAATGGCGACAGTAGGAGACAACGCGTGTGATTGGGCAGATGTATACCACTGCCTGCATTTGTGAGTATTATCTCAAATCTTAAATATGTAAGACTGCGTTCTTCCATTTGCGCAACATCTCTAAAATTAAAAATATCCTGTCTCAGAGTGACGCTGAAAAGCTAGTTCATGCATTTATTACTTCCAGGCTGGACTACTGCAATTCATTATTATCAGGATGTCCAAAAAACTCACTGAAAAGCCTTCAGCTAATCCAAAATGCTGCAGCAAGAGTACTGACAGGGACTAGAAAGAGAGAGCATATTTCTCCTGTTTTGGCTTCCCTTCACTGGCTTCCTGTTAAATCCAGAATTGAATTCAAAATCCTGCTCCTCACATACAAGGTCTTAAATAATCAGGCCCCATCTTATCTTATCTTATCTTAATGACCTTGTAGTACCATATCACCCTATTAGAGCACTTCGCTCCCGCTCTGCAGGCCTACTTGTTGTTCCTAGAGTATTTAAAAGTAGAATGGGAGGGAGAGCCTTCAGTTTTCAGGCCCCTCTTCTGTGGAACCAGCTTCCAGTTTGGATTCGGGAGACAGACACAATCTCTACTTTTAAGATTAGGCTTAAAACTTTCCTTTTTGCTAAAGTATATAGTTAGGGCTGGACCAGGTGACCCTGAATCCTCCCTTAGTTATGCTGCAATAGATGTAGGCTGCCGGGGGATTCCCATGATGCATTGAGTTTTTCCTTTCCAGTCACCTTTCTCGCTCACTATGTATTAACAGACCTCTCTGCATTGAATCATATCTGTTATTAACCTCTGTTTCTCTTCCACAGCATGTCTTTTATCCTGTCTTCCTTCTCTCACCCCAACCGGTCGCAGCAGATGGCCGCCCCTCCCTGAGCCTGGTTCTGCCGGAGGTTTCTTCCTGTTAAAAGGGAGTTTTTCCTTCCCACTGTCGCCAAAGTGCTTGCTCATAGGGGGTCATATGATTGTTGGGTTTTTCTCTGTATCTATGAAGCGCCTTGAGGCGACTTTTGTTGTGATTTGGCGCTATATAAATAAAATTGAATTGAATTGAATTGAATTGAATCTCACTGTTGTTCACTGGGTGCAGCCGTGTTGGGAGAGGGTCGCCATGGCTATAAGCCAGGGCAGCTTCCGCAATGATGGTTCTGGCTCCTATTTGTTTTAATTTACAGGTGATGGCATGAGGGGAGCCGCGGTGGTATCGAGCGACGGACTCCAATGCAGAATGCGAACTAGGCTGGGATGTGATGGGCCCAGTGGACGGACGAGACTGGGACAGGAGGCTCCTCGTCTGCCTGGCACGAGGCTGGCGTGGAGCCCGCTCAGCAAGAGGAATTTCTGTCCAGCTCAAGAACACACAAGGAATATTCATCCTGGGTTGTGGGACTGGGTGGGATTTCTGTGCATGAAGAGAACTATATTTTTACCAGTTTTAGAATAATCTTATCTAGTCTCGGTGGGAATTTTAGCATATTGAGAAACATGTTGTGAATTGGCTTGATTTAAATCAAATTGAACTGCATTCAATTAAAGCCAAATATAACTTGTAATCAAATCTATTCAAATGTAAAGTCATCTCACTCAATTTGGACAACTAGCACTGAAAAATACACTGACATCCTCTGTTTCCCAATTAGCAGATCAGAGGTTGCTGTTTTATTTGTCACTCAATACTTGAATGGTTTTATCCTGTTTATAAATAAACATTTAAAAATGACATTGCTTCATTGTATGATTAATTCTTTGTCTGTGTTAGTTCTTTAAATGTTGTTCCTCCATAATTATTCTAGAGTCTTTACAGTGTTCAGCGACTGCTGTGATTTGGTGCTACATACATAAACTTGAAGTGAATGAATCCACCTGTTCACAGGAGATCACAGGAAGATGACACCAAACATCAGAAGATGTTATCGTGCGCCACAGTAAAAGGGTGGTTTCTTGGGATTAAAAGCACATAATAAACTACAGCAGAAGCTCACATAAAGCAGGAAATAAGCAGGCAGCACTTCATCTGCTAATGCACGTTTTGCACTTTTATTGTTGTGTCATTCACTAACAGTTCAATGGTGCAAGATTACCATACACAGAATTAGGATATCTGCATGACACATCTATGCTATACAGCGAATGGATTATAATCATTACAAATACAGTAAACATATTTACATTTTAGTTCAAGCTCCATACAACATAGATATTTACAAAGTATGAAAATGAAACCGGTCTGACAAGTAATAAACAGCGTTAATGACGGGTTTTTTTCTCCTTTTCTTTTGGTGAACAAATCTGAAAGGGGGCGGGGTTAACTGATATTAATTGTCAGAGGGGGAAAATATCATGGCTAGTTTTGTTTGAAAGGCACCAGCGGAAAAACAAACACACACACAGAAAAAAGTCATAAGGTGAAGAAAGACACATCAAGTGTGCTGTCGTTTTAGATGTCACAAGCTACTTTGTATAGTCCTATATCCCTTATATTAGAACAAATTAAAATGAGTTAAAATACACCTTTATTTTGATAGAGTTCAGATGGATGCATGACTAATGAGTAGATATCCCCCCCCCCAAAAAAAAAAAAAACAAACAAACAAAAAAAACAAAACAAAACAAAAAACCAACAGACTTCTAATTCACTCAAACCGCTTTCTAATAAAGAGGAAGCACTAATGTAACTCACCTCCTCAGTCGAAGTGCAGGGGGTTACATTTTAGGTCTCCTTTCCCCCCCTCCTCTCTCTCTTGCATTCAAACCCTCTCTTAGTTCACACTAGAACAGGCTGCCACACCATCATTTGTTTTGTTTTGTTTTGTTTTTTATAATGTCTTTTTTATTAGTTTTTCTGTTTTCACAAATAGTACATAATTACATAACATAGTAAAGTGTACAATTCAGAACCAAAAATAAATAAATAAATAAACAAAACAAAAACAAACAGACTGATAACTAAGCACAGAACAGCAGCTCAGTTCCATCTAAAAAATAAATAAATAAATAAATAAAGAGGGAATACAATACAGTACAATACCTGTGGTCCCATTAGTACCACAGGTATTGTGTTGAACACTCAAGAGAATCCTTGTAACATAATATTAGAAACGTCAGGTTCCACATAATTCAAGTATGGACCATCATTTGGTTTAATATGAGTGGAACAACTAAACCGCACAGACTTTATTTGACCAGTTAGTTGAACCTTTTATTAATATGTGCAAAGATCTGCAAACTAATATATATACACTGCAAACAATAAATACATAATCCGAAATAAAAACACCTCTGCAAATGAAGTGGAAACGTTTGCTCTGGCGGCGCTTCGCATCAACATGTATATGAGGCACTTTTGAGATTTGATCTGTGCATAGGTGCATCTTTGATGTGCAGCTCAGAGATCCACAATCCAGCAGGTTTCTGTTTCTCTGACCGTCAGGCTGGCTGACCCGAGGTCACGTCAGAGCTTTGTTTTTTATCTATATGTAACAGACAGTCGGTTCCTCTCCTTCCACGCATTTCATACGACACAGCAGGCAGACTGCTGGTTGGTTGACCAGAGTATTTTGATGTCTGTCATTAACACATCTCGAGAGGCGTAGGCGTAACGGGTCTGTCCATAAATAGCTTTTCTTTTTGGATTTTTCTTCAGGATGATGTGAAGAACATGTATAATGAATATGGCAGTAATATTTACCTTGATGAGATAGTTTGTTCCTGCTACCACCTGACTCCTGTACTTAAGAGCAAGGAATGCCACATATTTCTTATTTGTCCTTTGCTCTGCTTGGCTCTTGACCTTTGTTTGAATAAAATAAAATTTGATATGAATCCAGACTGAAATTCAGAGTGAAGAGTTTTGTGTGTAGAGACTGCAAAAAATTAAAGTAGACTAAAGCTCACCTGATTACAGATCTTCCAGATCTCTGGAGTGGCAGGCATTGTCTCTGTGAATCCTCCACTTAACACTTTAGCCATTCTGAAGGTTTGTTCAAATAAAGAGTTGTGAACGTTTGCCTTTAGGTGTTTCTGATGTGTCAGTACAAGTGGTTCACACACATATTTATACTGTATAACATCCCTGGAAAGGGTGGAGCATTTTAAGACTGAGTCATCAAAATATTTAGGATTTTTTCCCCCCTCAAAACCTTGTTGACTTTGCAAAAAGCTCTGCAACAATTTAGGCCTAATGTATAGAAATATTTCAGAAAATGAAACGTGAAAAATGTTTTTGAAACTTTATAGAAAATAACACTTGTTAAACTCTATTATTCATCAAAGAAAATGTAAAAATCTGATAACACAGCTCCAACTACTATATAGTCCAGTAAAGTCACACTACTTACATTTAGCAACCGTTTTATTAGGTACACCTGTTCCACTACTTGTCAGAGGAATCAGTCTTTACATCAGCAGCAACTCAAAGGCATGTAGACATGGCCAAGACAGCCTGCTGAAGGTTGAGCTGAGCATCAGAATAAGGAAGAAGATGTCTAAGCGTGGCATGGCCATTGATGTCACAAGCGTGTGAATATTTCAGTCACTGTTGATTTACTAGGATTGCGTGCAGGCTACATTTCGCACAGACTCATCAAAACATTTTACTTAACAGCCTCCATAGTCACCAGATCCCAGTCCAGCAGAGCATCCTTGGGATGTGCGTGGAAGGGAAATTTGGATGAACAGCTGTGACACAAGACTGAGACCATGTATTTCTATTTGTTGCAGGTAAACCTCTTACAGTGTGTTAGTTTAATTGCTCTTTCATACATATTAGAATATACGATTGAAAACATTAATGCAATGCTGGACAGTATTCCGAAAAGTGAGCAATCTCAAATTGTGACTGAAAAAAGTACAAACTGTTCTGATGATTTGTCAGATTCAAGTGAGAAGTGCATAAACGCTACATAGCAGGAGGCTTCTCTGCAGCTCATAAATGACAGTTCACTTGACCACAGTGCTGGCTGCTGAAGTACCGAGAGCACAGCCTATGAACATCTGTACTAAATACGCCATTCTGGATTGCTCCCAATTTAACCTCTTTTATCTCTTTTTATAGCCCTGGTGATGGATACTTCCTTGTGTAGGCTCAAACTGATGTTTGAACGCTTGTGGTGATGTAAAATAAAAAAGACATTCAACAAATCTTTTTTGAAAATGTAAGGAGTACACACTACACGTATTTTATTGTGTAGGCAGTAAAAGTAAAAAGTAGTCAAAAAAATATAATAAAAGTACAAAACCTGAAAATTACTACAGTAACGAAATACTTATTATCTGTCTGCGTGTCTCAGTTGTTTAATCCCAGATGGTTATTACATATATTTATGCTGTATAAGCACTGAAAACCTACCAGGAGGTGGCACCAGCTCCTGAAGAGTGAAGCTACATGCAAATGTTCAGGATCAGACAAAGCTGAATTGACTTTTCCTCCCTCACATGTAAACATTTTCCACACCAGCAGATGAAGGTGACTGGTTTCTCTGACATGAACCTGCTGTCAGGAATAGATAAAAACAATGCTGTGTGTTCAACACTGAGGATCAGGAAATTTTTAAATAACTCCAGAAATTCTATTAATAAGCATAATTTTCTTTCTTTTGTTAGATAGTTTGTCTTTTCCTCTTATTTGTCTCTCACTCTGCTTGATCCTTGACCTTTGTGGAATCAAATAAAATAATATAAAAGTTGTGTGCGCAGAGGCTTTGATAAATTAAGACTGCTTAATTAAGATAAATAGACTGCTATACCTTCAGCACCATCCTTAAAACCTTCTCCCTCACAGAGAGAGAATTATGACCTTTATTTCTGCCTAGCTGTCACCTACAGATTTACATCCCTGATAAGCAGAAGGAGTCTCACTAGCTGTTTAATGTTTCCCAAGAACTTACAATGGCCCCACCGTGTGTGTGTGTGTGTGTATATGTGTGATAGAGCATAAGGCCCATTTGTGGTGCACATGCATACAACTGGTGACAATGTGATTCTACAATCACTGAAGTGATATGGTTAAAACATGTGATCAATACAACAGAAAGGAAATCTTCCACCATAAGTACTTTGTGTGTTCTGACATTTTTGTTTATCTTTGTGTATCTGGGATGTTGTGTTGTTGTGTATTCCCTCGTTATCCTCTGTCTATATATTGTCTTGTGTTTTCCTTTGCTCCTCATCGAGTCCGTCTGCTTATCTCTCCTCTAGGTCTCCAAGTCCCAGGTTTCCTCAAGCTTTCTGTATTGTTTTTCTATGTATCTCTCGTGTTGTGCAGCCAAAAATAAAGCCTTCCTCTTTGTTAAATTTCCACCTCTGTTTGTTTGCATTTGGGTAGGCATTCTCTTGTTTCCACACCATCTGCATTAGAAGACATAGTACAAAGATTAACATGCCCAAATAACCTTTTTTCCATCCTCTTTTTTTCAAGTGATCATTTAGATTTATCTTGTGGAGCTCAAACATGGTAATTGAGTCATTATTTTCAGTCATCTGTCCACATTTGTACTTCAGCACAACAGGACTGTGAGTATTACTGCAGAATGCTTGGAAGTGTAACAAGAATTAGTTTACAGACAAGTACTGTCTTGTGTGACAGTCTGGTTATCTGGTTATCTTTAGTTATCTGGGACATTACAAACTGACACTGTGGTGAAAGAATCTGGGATGAACAATTTAGGACTTGTTTAAAAGAAAAAAAACTTGTTGAACTAGACTACATAACATGATCGTGTCACTTCTGAATGCTGCACATAGCTAAGACAAAAAGAAATTCAGGATAAACATTTCCAAGAAAAATGATACTGGGAAGCAAATTCATATTACTGACTTTTATTCATTGCATGATTTAATGATAGCTGTGCTTTTATCTTCTTCTGCATTCTATATATTTATTGGTTTATTTGCTTTTAACATGCACTATTATTTGCATTTTTAAATGACTTATGATTATTGATCATTTTGAATTTTTAGTTCAAATCTTTGTCAATATTTGTGTAAGCATCCAGGAAAGACGCACAACAGTGAGTGTCTGCAAGCTGCACATATAAAAATGTATACTCCCCTAACAGAGATATACGATACACTTAAAACATGCTGTAAATGAAAGAATCTGTGAAAACTTGGCAATTTTATACCCAAACTTTTATTCTTTAAGCTGCAAAGCTTTTAGTTAATTCTCAGAAAATGATCCCCCCCCCCCCCCGCCCCTGGAAAAACAAAACAATAACAAAACAACAAAACAACCAAAGACAAAAATAAAATATGTATAATTTGATAGATATTTGATAAAAGTGCTTATCTATTACTACTTTAGTGTAGTGTGAATGGCCATGGGGGAGATCGTTAAAGGAAAAGCTATAAAACTAATCAAAATACAATAAAACTTCAAAATCTCTGCATTCGTTCACATTTTTCATACCCTTGCAGTGGGACAGATTGGAGTCTTTGTCAGACAGATTCTGGCCCCTGGGTCATATGTTATGTTTCTGTTTGACCCTTTGTTCAACATGTTTTGTTGATACAATCAAGGTGCCTGAACAGGAGATGCAGTATACGTAAGCCATACAAGCCATGAGATGCAACTGAAATCTCCTCTTGAAACTTGAACCTGGAATGTTTAAAGTCAAACACTGAAGTTAGTTTTTCAGAATGTATGAAAATTGTTGTTCACAGCTGGATAACGTGGTCTACACAATGATCTCTAACTTTTGCAAACAAAACGTGAAAAATAAAATGACAGTGCCATCTAGTGACATTTTAAGAATATTGACAGTTAAATGTTATCAGGCTTTAAATGGAGCATGAAAAGACCGACATACATTAAAACACACATGGAAAAATGACAATTGAGTAGATTTGTTTGATGGTTGTAAGAGTAAAAACATCTGAAGGTTCAGTTACTTTGTCTCTGTACTTTGGTAGCACTTATTAGCCATATATATCTATACAATTATAACTATAACTATACTCACAAAATGGGTAATATAATTACTATTTCTCCTTGTTATGACTGTTGTCGTAATTTTAATATGTAAATCTGAGTGTGCAGGTGATTCTCCAGGAGTGGTGCATCCAGGGTGGACGGATCGTACCGATTGGATAATGACCGGGAGGCAGCGCATAAGAAGACACCGTCAGGGACTGCCAGGTCATCCATCCTCGGCCCATCCCAACTGGCAGACAGTGTGTTCACTGTTTGCAATGTTTGTTTAATGTAGGAGCATGTAGGGGTGGACCGCCTTTTTGTTTGATTATAGTTTTGTCCTGTTTTTTTTTTTCGGTAAGGAGGTAAGTCATTGTCGTTTGGTTTAATTCTTTTGAATAGGTAAGTTTGATTTATACCTGAGATAGGCTCCCTTTTGTTTGTTGTTTTGGCCTTGGGTTCACCCCGAAGTTATAATTCGCTCCATTCCTTTGTTTCTAAATTCACTCATTGTAAATAAATCACTGTCAAAAAGTACTAATTGCGTGATGTGCTGCTTGGGGTCGTACGGGGATGGATCACCCCTTATGTTATGGTCTGGCTGCGCCTAGACGGGCCATAACACTCCTAAAGACTTTGTCACTAACTCATCGTCATATGGTCAACTGTGTTTAGAACTAGCTGACTATAAATAAATAAATTAACTTTAATCAACAATGACACCATCACAGCAAAGTTGGCAGTGTCATAAGATTGGTGCACATTGACATTCATTGCCAGGTAGAATCACTGATTAACCTAACATGCAACAACACAGATATCATGACCAGCAGCTTTTACAGCTGTGGCTCCAGCAAACATCAGTTGATACTAGAAATTAATATTAAATAAATTCTAACAACAGCTGATCAAGCTTAAACGTGCTGCTGTTGTTTTGTGCGACATCCACTGGTTAACCCTCTTTCTGGCGCAAAGTGGGCGATAAACAAACAAGAGAGAAAAGCCGATATGCTGATCATTGATCCGCTTCATGATTGAAGTAGCAAGCGGAGCAAATGGGAGAAGAAGAGGCAGGTGTGCAGCTCCAGCAGAAGCAGAGAGATGCAGACGAGGAACAGGACACCGTGGAACACAGACGAACCGGCAACAGGCAGGAGAACACACAGGGCTTAAATACACACACCAGTAATCAGAGGATGAGAGACAGGAGGGCAACACACCTGGGAGAAATCAGAGCTGACGGGACAGGGGAAATGTAACCTGAACACACTCACATGAGACGGGGACCTTCAGAATAAAACAGGAACTAGACAAGACACTAAACTAAACAGACCGATTCAGAAGCAGACAGTGTGACGCCATAGACAGACAGAGGGAACACGGAGGTGGGACCAGGGCAGGCACAGAACAGAAACCTAATAAATGGCAAATCATAACGGAATACATAATCAGAATAAACAAAAGCATAAAGAAACACAAAACACTGAGTCGGCAGACTCAGGACCATGACATAATCATTCAGTGATTTAAAGAATATGAACTTTTAATATTCATTCAGATGTTTTCTGACTCTAAATTTTATTTTGTCATTACTCGTCTTTTTCTAATTTACATTTTAAACATTTTCAGCTATTTTCAGCTATTATTAACTTCTTCTGTGTGAACATCAGTTTTCAAAAGTTCTGCACTTTGGTTTTCAGGTGAAAAAGTCTGTATTTTCCAACTCATTCAACATTTTTAGCTTAATATTCATTAATTATTTCATTTCCGTGCATACATTCAGATTTCAGCATTCACACTGCAGTTTCTTCAGAAAATGCACTTTCTAGTTGGAATATGTTTCAGTAAACAGTTAAGAGAATTATTTGAACCAAAAACTTCAAATTTGGATTCATCTCTCCCTAAGAGCTGTGGCCACTGATATTCAGTGCAGTTCTTGTGTAACTTGACAAATCTCAGCCTTGCTTAAAAATGATAGAGTAGTTTGACCGACTGTGTCAGGGTTTTTTCTGGATATTTTTTATTCATTTCTGAAGGACATGACTTTCAGATACAGTTAATCTGTTGTAGGCTGTTCTGTTTTTGTTTTGTTGTTGTTGTTTGTGTTCTTTAAGTCTGCCACTTCATTTCTGTCCTTCACTTGTTGTTCAGTTTCCTAATCTTTTTAAGAACTGCAGATCATACCAAGTTATACCAGCATCTTGGCTAACAGCTCATTGGAAATCACCTTCTGGTGCAAAAATACTATTTTATATTTGTCAAACGGTGCTTTTCTTGTCATTTTTCATACA
Source organism: Neolamprologus multifasciatus (assembly GCF_963576455.1). Lineage (NCBI taxonomy): Eukaryota > Metazoa > Chordata > Actinopteri > Cichliformes > Cichlidae > Neolamprologus > Neolamprologus multifasciatus. The sequence continues at coordinate 18,570,632 of NC_140447.1, read as the reverse complement.
TTTAACAAAAGAAAGGGGAACATTTTTTTTTTAATTTCTGGAACAGGTTGCGAGTAACAAAGTACCTAGAGATAAATTAACTAGTTCCTCTCTTGGGTTAGGTGGGGTTTTTTTATGCTCGAATGATTAATATGTCAGCATTAATTGCCCTAACAAACAAAACCATTCCTCTGAAACGGCTCAGGCACAAGGACTGGTGTGAAAATTTGTGGAAAAAACAGCCAGAGTTCAAAGAAAAACTTTAAAAGAAGGAAGACTTGAAGTAAGTCTGGAAGCAAAATATAAAGAAATGAGCATAGTCTGGGACTTTTGCACAGTACTGTACTTTTACATGACAGGTAACCGAGCGTTGACCAGCATGAGTGTAATTGGTTTCACATTAAAAAGCCTGAGCTGTGAACAGGAACACTTTCCCAAGAAAGTCCCATCCAAGATGGCCGACTTCTAAATGGCCACCACCCATCTTTAGGAATTTGCCCCCTCACATATACTAATGTGCCACCAACCAGTCCCATTTTATCACGGTGTATCCATATAAATGGCCCACCCTGTACACAGCACATCTTTTAATTCAAATCTGGTCACAAATACCTTAGCAAATGAAATACTGTTTTGTTTTTAATTACACCCTTTGAAATGATATTAAAGAACTCAAAATCAGGTTATCAGACCTTCATGATTAATTCTGTTACATCATCCAAAACTGACCAAGTTTATACAGCTATGCGACATAAATTACACTTTAAATACACTCTGTTCACATGTGGGTCCCACACACACAGTCACACTCGTTTCACTCTTTGTAAAACATTCCAGAAATAGGTCTTCAGAAAAAACAAACAAACAAACAAACCCCACAACATGAAAGGACTATTTTTCTGCTGTGGTTTGAATAATCAGCTCTTATTAAAACCTCGTATTCAACTGATTCACTTTGCCTTCCATTATCTGTAGTTGGTTATTATATGTAAACAAGGAAAGCTTTCCCCTCATGAAGAGGCAGGTTATTTATGGATTACATTGAGAGGACAGGCTGTAGGCACTGATGCTTTCACTGGTTCATTGTCCCATTAGAAGTACTCAATACTGTCATTCTGAGTCTTGGGGTGCTGCAGATCAGTCAGCTCAAGCGTTCCTCCATAAGCCGGGAGTTTCTCATAAACACGGAGGTGAACATATTCGTTTCCTCCCACATAGACCTGCAAGGAAAGTTAAAGGAGATACTTGATGTGCACATAGAAGTAATCCTGATCATTTTATTTTATCAATGTAAGCCACAGCTGTGGGCCAAACATGCTAACATGTGGAAAAGGAGAATCCACATCTTCATATATAGAGTGCCTGATTGTTGTAGTGTTCACAAACAGAACATCTGTTGAGCTCTGTTCATGGCTGACAGAGTTTATGAAGTAAATATGTGCTTATGCTTCTTTATTTAAGCCCTAGTACACAGGTGTTGAACTCCAGGCCTCGAGGGCCAGTGTCCTGCAGGTTTTAAGTGTGTCCTTGATCCATCACAGCTGATTTAAAGCGCTAAATTACCTCCTCAACATGTCTTGAAGTTCTCCAGAAGCCTGGTAATGAACTAATCATTTGATTCAGGTGTGTTGAAACGGGGTGATATCTAAAACCTGCAGGACACCAGCCCTCGAGGCCTGGAGTTAGACACCCCTGCCCCTAGTGCGTGTTGTGTGTGACAAGCGATCATTCACAAGAACTGGAAAAACCGGAACTGCTCGTCCTGTGCCACACCAGGAGTGTGAGGTGCACTTTGTGTGGAATTTGTGAAATTTGTGTGGAAACAACGATTGAAAGCCTCAGCTATGATGCTAGAAAAATCAATAACAGTTAAAGGTTTGCACACACATCTTCTTGTAAAATCACTACGTATGTGAAGAGATTGTAACTGAAAAAAACCCCACTGATCATTGCTTTAGTTTTCACCTGACAGAGCACAATATCAATCAATGCTCTTTTTAATCATATTTTATTGCATGCAAGATCTCAGAGCTTTGTAGTGTTGCCACTGCTCACTGCTTGCATTACAAACATTACCTTAATGAAGTAGTTGGTCCCAGCTACAAGCTGTGTTTTGTAGTTCTTTGCAGTGAAAACCTCGAAGTTTCTCCCGGTTTTCTGCTCTGCGAGAGGCTTCATCTGAATAACAATGACAGCAACATCAATATGAAGCACAGGCCCCATGTGTGCGAGTGTAAAATCTCCCGTTTCTACTCACTGCATCACAGATCTTCTGAACTACTTCATCAGCCTGCTTCACCTCGGTCAGCCCTCCGCACATTTCCACTTCGACAACATTTTGTTGGTAAAAAATGACCAAAGAGCTAATAAACACACGCCAATTCACAAGACTCTGCATTGTGGACGAGCGCAGAGGAAGAGGGGTGTTTGTTGGTACGGTATTTGTAAACGAGCATGTCAAAAAAAAAAAAAAAAAAGAGCCAAATAACACAACAGCGAGTCATATGACTTCGCATTTTGGACCGTACCATCAGCTGAAGAACAAGGGGGTGGTAAAAAACAAAAACAAAACAAGCACACTTAGACTAGCACAAGAAAATAATAACTTTTGCCCACATTTTTACCGCATGTGTGGGTTTGTCAGGGCGTATGACAAAATACTCTCAAGTCTGCCGGGAAGTGAAAATACAGGGTGTGAGCTGTGATTGAAATATTGGAAAGGATCACACATGAATCACAGCCTAAGTACTGCTTTCAGCACTTCCTTTCCGGTTATCCTACTTCTGACACCTGAACCTCAGCCTTTCTAAATCTCCAAAAATTTTATTTATTTAATACAATTATACCTACTGAACTTAAGGGGATAGAAACAAGGTATTGATCCTAATGAGCTAGTATCGATTGGATACCAATACTAGAGTTGGTATTGATCCACCTACCTTTAGTGAACAAGTGTCAAACTCCAGGCCTCAAGGGCCGGTGTCCTGCAGGTTTTTGATGTGTCCTTGATCCATCACAGCTGATTTAAATGGCTAAATTACCTCCTCAACATGTCTTGACGTTCTCCAGAAGCCTGGTAATGAACTAATCATTTGTTTCAGGTGTGTTGACCCAGGATGATATTTAAAATTTGCAGGACACCGGCCCTCGAGGCCTGGAGTTTGACACCCCCTGCTCTAGTGTATACTCCTCTCTGTGGTTTAGATATTATTTTATTACTATTATTTGTTGTTTAAGGCTGTAGAGATTGGATTTTACTGTTCCCTAGTTCTTGTTGTTTTGTTTTTTCTGGGGAAAATCTTCTCTTCACATGTTTTTAAGTGAGTTTCAGGGTGCTCTGCCTAATTATTACACTTTTCTAGTTAACATTTGGAGCTGGAAATGGTAGATGCAAAAATTAAAAAAACAAAACAAAAAGGAGATTGATGCTGATTGATGCATCGATAGGACAGCTTTTGCAGAGTTTGTCCCTTTGTAGAAAGATATCGAGATTATATCATGTAACAACTGGGAACACGAGAAGCTTGAAAAGTACCAAGGGCTCAGAGAAGATGTGGAGGGTGAAGGTAACAGTGGTCCCAGTGGTAACTGGAGCACTAAGTGCAGTGACTCCCAAGCTAGGCGAGTGGCACCAGGAAATCCTGGAACAACATCCAAGATCTCTGTCCTGAACAGCAGGATACTGCACAGGACCCTCAAGATCCCAGGCCTCTGGTGGAAGACCTGAGCTGGAAGGATAGACAGTCTGCAGGGGCAAGAGGGGAATTTTAAAATAATACATTAATTGATTAAAAGATTATACAGTTTATATAATTTATATGTTCATTTATATAATCTACACACGCACAGTTACTTTAGCCTTCCCCACTGCTCTGCCACCAACTTACTGTAAGGTTGACAGCTGCAACTATTCTGGTGCATGCAGCACTATGGAGGTAATTACATTAAACACACGCAGCACTGAGGCCGTCCAAAAAGCAGCGACTTCATCCAAAATGCTGTACATGTCACAATGCTTTCACATTTACAAGATAACTGCAAAACACTGATTAAATAAATACAAGATGCAGTTGCGTTCATAGTCAACATCACCAGAACTCTTACCATCATTAACACACACTGCAGTAATCGATATACTTACAGGTATCTGAACACACACTGGCAGTCCTGGACTTTCCTCACCACCAGCCTATATCTGACATTTCCCACTTTAGTGTGCAGCTCTCTTATTCCAGCCACGGGGTGCCCAGCATTCCCAGGCTTAATGACTGACAGAGTGGAGCCGTCAGGGTGCACGCACTCAGAGCATGACTCATGACCAAAACATATTATATCCAGTAAGTAAGATCAACTCAGTTTATAGTGTCATTTACTGCTTATATCATTAAGGGCAATAAAGAGTACTGTGTGGTATTTTGGTGGGGATTTATTTATTTTTGTTGTTTTTTAATGCAATTAAAAACAAATACCACCCTCAAGGGTATACAGTAAGCTTGAAGATCAGATGACAGCAAGTTAAGTCTAAAGTCAACTCTTTTAGTCTGACATAGAACTTCTTATCTTTTTTTTAGTTTGTCATTCAAATGATAAAGTATGTCTGATCTATATGGTAAACATAATAAACATTAAATAAAAGTCAAATATTTAAAGTCTACCATCAACTGTTTACATGCTACAGTTCATCCTAACTATTGTATAATATTATTTATTCACTTTTTAAAACATATCTGAGCCTGACATTTTTGCTTTAGCTCTAGCTCATGTGGAAAAGAAACTTTTCACTGAACTCTGTACTGTCCTATGAAAAACTAAGTACAACACCTGACTCAATACTTTGTCGAACAAAACAAACCACAAAATTCACACTGATGTAATTAAAAAAGACAAGTGTCAGTAACAAGATAAACTAATGTTCAAATTTGCTAATAAAATAATGCTGACAACCTACTGAGCACCTTTCATGTGTACTTTCAGTTATCTCCTAAAAGCTGGAAAAGTAGATTTCAATCAATAAAAGAGTCTCTGACTGAACTGTGCTTTATTTTAAATCACCTTCAGATATACATTCAAAAAGGATAACATGCTAAATGAAATATAACTCTCCAAATGATGCTATAATTGACTCTTGCACACGGGACGTGGGGAAGAAAAGTATTTAAACTTCAGTCTCACGTGGTTATTGCTACAAGAACGTAAAATATGATTTTGTGAATTTGAAAACACAAAGCATTGTGTGCTAAAATCCTTCAATTCAGAGCCTGGAGACATGCTTACAGCATTTCTCTCTCATATCCTTTGCAGCTCTCTTTTTTAGCTCATTATTTTTTCACCTTTTTTACTTTTCTGGTTATTGCACCCTCTCAGATGTGACTACAGGGAAGCTCTCTGTCCATATCTCTTCCTGCTGTACTGCCCTCTGATGACTTCTTTGCCCTCCTCTCAATCTTTTCTATCTTTTCTTCACATCTTTCAAACCTACATCACTTTTTCACACCTCCTGATATAAAACTCCAGTGTCGTTTTTGTTCTATATAAATCTCTGCTTTTTCACCTCCTCTGCTATAGTCCATCCTTTCTCCCTTTTACCAGGATAAGAAACTGATTCTTAATACTTCATTTTGGATGAATTGTTTTCCCAAACGCTGCCAAAATCCAGGTTTTACTGATAAATCTTTGCTTGGTGGAGGGACTTTAAATGTTTTCTTCTCTCTGCTGCTTTTCTTTTTATACTGACCGTATTTATTTTATCCTGCAGTCAAGTCAGGTGTGCATGCTGTTTGTGAGGCAAAGCAGAGGGAAAGGCAGGACTACAAATGCACAAGAGGCTGATTAGACAATGCGACCCAGGAGGGCGCAAAAGTAAAGATGAAAGCAAAACTAAACCAAACCAAACTTTTTCCACCACTTAGTGAGTAGTTGGCATCAGTGTTGGTCAAGTTACTTGAAAAAAGTAATCAGTAACTAATTACTGATTATATTCCCCAAAAGTAATCCTGTTACTGATTACTTATTTTCAAAAGCAATTAGTTACAAAGTTACTTTAAAAAACACACGATTTACAACCTAAATAGGTGATAAAGCAATAGATCTTTCAGCCCTATTCTACTTTTTCTGCATAATCCATCATACAAAATGTAATCAAATGAAAAAGTCTCTTTTTAAAACTAGTTTTATTAGTTTTAATCTTTTAACTTTATGCATCAAGCAAAAATTAAATCATATGCAACATTCTCTGACTGGAAGAAATTTGTTTAACATTTAAACCTATTTTCTGCACATTCCAGCACATAAAATAAAATAGTTTTTTGTGTTTACATTCACTCTTTCAAAGATGCAAGTAAAACACAGCATAAAATAAATCAAATCAAAGACTCAGTGGTCCTGTTGCTCTATTTTCCCCTGCTTAGCAGGAGTAGAGCAGGCGGAGGTTTGCCCTGGTGCAGGTGTGCCGCATGTCAGTGGAAGAATCTTGGAGTTTCTCTGTGAATTTCGCATTCCCGTGGCAGCGTACTCGGTGCTTGCTCGGAAGTTTAGGGGTTTTTTCGCTGTAAAAAGAAGTTTTCTTCCATGCAGTGAACAGCGGACACTTTTGTCACTTTTTAAGGAATCAAACTCAAAGTAAGATCAGTATTTCCACGCTTTAAAAGCTGCATGGTCGTTCTCTCTCCCGCACTGTCATGGTCCCCATCAGTCAGTCAATCGGATTATGCGTTATTGCCCATCTCTGGTCCACATACAGAAAGTGTCATAGAAAGATTAAGGTATCATGCCACATTTGACTTCCGACCTCTTGTTCATGGTTACTAAATTAAAAGTCAAAGTGAAAGACAAATTTGAAACTTTGTTACTTACTACCATTGTTTGGAATAGATGGGAATATAGGGAATTATTTTTATTTGAAGACAGCGTTGTCAAGAGAGACAATGACCTGCCTAGTTAATAGGAAATATACTTTACTATGATATAATAAGCTCATGTTATTCATGTACTTTATTATTAAACATTTAAACAATGCAATGAATGTTACACATGTAGTATATCTGTATAAATAAAAAAGAATTATGTCAAGTATAGTAAAGTGAGTTTCATCAGGACAAAATAAAGTGTTAAAGTGAATTGTTAAATGTTGTAACTTTTATGCTAACCATCTCTACATTGTTTCAACTCTGTGATGAAAGGAATTCCTTTGTCCCCCTCCCCAGCCTCTTGAGGTTCTGGGGGGGCTGTAGTGTTTTATCACAAGCACATCGTTGTGAAGGGTTGTTTGATGTTTGGTAAGCTTCCTGCCCTTTTTATGGCTTCACTGTGTTGTTCATGGTGAACCAATATAATTGAACCATACATTGGGTGTGGGGGAGATTGGCATTTTATGACTAAGGATGTTGCTAGAAACAGTTGGAAGTCACGCACACAGAGAGACACGCATTCTCACACTCACTCAAACACACACACACATTCTCACATGCATACAGATGTTTACACATACACACGCGTGGTGCCTTGTCTTAGAACCATGTGGGCGTTGCTTTGCTGTGATGTGTATTGTGTGAACTGTTTTCCCAATAAAAGGCAGCAAGCGGAGGCCGTCGTTGGGGTCATTTTGTGGTAGACACCGACGAGGTCTCCCTTGCAAGTAAATCGATCGATCACTGACTGTCTTGTTTTCTTCATGATGCATAAGTCTCTAAACTAGCGGGGCTTGTGGAAACACAGACCCAACATAAAGGCCCTTGCTCTTGTTGTTATTTCAATACAAATTTCTTAAAGAAGGACAAAGAGAAGGAAATAAATAAATACAAAATATCACACTATTGCCCTTTAATTAGTTTTAAAAACCTGACATCTGTGCAGACCACAACTAGACAGAGAAGCACATCGGATTCAGATTTGATTTAAACTAACATCTGTCGGTCTCTAGAAGTCTAAAACATCTGTTTCTACCATTAAAGATCCAATATACTCAACTTCCCAGAAAGCTTTGACTTCACGTGTGAAAATAGGAATGATTTTTGTTGTTTTGTAGCACAATATCAGCTCAGATATTAAACTGCATAGCATTCATCCCATGTTTAAACAAAATGTGGTATTTTCTGCTATTTCCTGTCAGGACAAATGGAAATGAAAATGTAATTTGCTTTAATATGATGGAACTAAAAAAGCTTGATTTTCATCATTGACTGAGAATATTGGATCTGTCTCCCAGTCTGGCTGTCCTGATTATAATGATGTGTACAATGGCAGTCCTGTAATGAAGTGCCTAATTTAAAATGTAACATCACCTATTGGTTAAACAAGCTTAGATTATAGGACTCACATGTTTTCATTTCTAGTCTTTAAAACCTGTCTCTACCCATCTAGTATTAATTCCTTCTGGGATACAAGTATGTATATTATGCACACACACAAACACACATGCAGCTATTACCCATTTATTGTTTTTATACCTAAGATCAATTATTGTTGAATGAAGACATTTTTCAAACACATGTAAAATGTGGCCAATTGTGTTTATTGGGTAAAGGAAAAGGTAGAAGGGGGAAAAGGGGGGAAAGAAAGAAGAAAAGAAAGGGGAGAGAAAAGCCCAACAATCCCCTCTGAGCAAGCACCAGGCGACAGTGGATAGGAAAAACTCCTTTAAAGTGAAAGAAACCTAAAGGAGAAACCTATGGCAGAACCAGGCTCAGGAGGGGGCACTCAACTGCCGGAACTGGTTGGGGGGTAAGGGTGAAAAAAGAAAAAGGAGGGAGGGGAAGGGGAAGGGGGAAAAGGGGGGATAGAAAGGGGGAAAGAAAGGGGAGAGAAAACCCCAACAATCCCCTCTGAGCAAGCACCAGGCGACAGTGGATAGGAAAAACTCCTTTAAAGTGAAAGAAACCTAAAGGAGAAACCTATGGCAGAACCAGGCTCAGGAGGGGGCAGTCAACTGCCGGGACTGGTCGGGGGGTGAGGATGAAAAAAGAAAAAGGAGGGAGGGGAAGGGGAAGGGGGAAAATAAAGATGGAATAGAGGTGGAGGAAGACGAGGTTACATCAGGTGAGAAGCAGCAGTGTCTCTCCTCCAGAACCAGAAGAAGCGTTTTTTTTTCTTTTTCAGATACTCTTCCACGAGCACCTTTTTCTCAATGATGAGGGTTTTCAGCTCATCCATTGTTTCTGTGTTTTCTTTCTCAAGTTTGTTGCATCTTTTCACCATGTCTTCTAATTGTTCTTGTTTTTCTTTAAGATGGTCTTTCAGTTCTTTAACTGTTGCCTCCTCTATTTGCTTTGCCTTGTGCACATCCGTGTGCATGTCTTCCAGCTGCTGGTTTCTCTTCTGGATATCTTGAAGTCTACACTGCAGGTCTTTATGTGTTTTCTGTTGTTCTTGCTTTTGCGCCTGGATTTCAGTGGTTTTGTGCTTCAAGGTCTTAGAAAGTTCTTCAAGTTCTGTATTTTTTCTCAGCATTTCATTGATGCTACTCTGCATCGCTGAGCATTGATTTTCCAGTTTTTTCTTTTCTCCTTCCAGTACAGTTGTTTTGTACTTTGTTTCATTATACAATTCTTGGAGTTCTTCATTTTTCCTCTGGAGAACAAGTTTTTCTTCTTCCTGTTGTATTTTCTGTTGGTCTTTTTCTTGAAGCAGCTCATTATTTCCGTGCACTTTTTTATCGAGCCTGATTTGGAGCGATCTGTGTTTTTCCTCCATCTCGTCAAGCTTGGAGTCCATTTCCTTCTGTTTCATTTCCATTTGCTTCTTGTTTTGAAGCAACTGTTGATTTTTGTGCAGAGTTTTGTCATGCTTCACCTGCAGAGCTTTGTATTTTTCCTCCATGGCTTGGAGTTTGCTCTGCAGGTCTCTCTGCTCTACGGGCTCTTGTTTCTTGTCTTGGAGGAACTCTTTATTTCTCTCCAGTGCTTCATCAAGAATTACTTGCAAGCCTTCATTTTGTTTCTCGATGTTCCTCAGCTTGCAATCCATTTCTTTCTTTTGTATTTTCTGTTGGTCTTTCTCGTGAAGCAACTCTTTATTTTTGAGCAGTGTTTCCTCAAGAGTTATTTGGAGCATTTTGCATTTTTCCTCCAAGACTTCAAACTTGCGGTCCGTTTCTTTCTCGAGCATTTCTTGTTGCTCTCTCTCTTGAATGAACTCTTTATTTCTGTGCACTTTTTTATCGAGCCTGATTTGGAGCAATCTGTGTTTTTCCTCCATCTTGTCAAGCTTGGAGTCCATTTCTTTCAGTTTCATTTCCATTTGCTTCTTGTCTTGAAGCAACTGTTGATTTTTGTGCAGAGTTTTGTCATGCTTCACCTGCAGAGCTTTGTGTTTTTCCTCCATGGCTTGGAGTTTGCTCTGTAGGTCTCTCTGCTCTATGGGCTGTTGTTTCTTGTCTTGGAGGATCTCTTTATTTCTCTCCAGAGCTTCATCAAGCATAACTTGCAAGCCTTCATTTTGTTTCTCGATGTTCCTCAGCTTGCAATCCATTTCTTCCTTTTGTATTTTCTGTTGGTCTTTCTCGTGAAGGAACTCCTTATTTCTCTCCAGAGCTTCGTCAAGCATTACTTGCAAGCCTTCATTTTGTTTCTCGATGTTCCTCAGCTTGCAATCCATTTCTTCCTGATGTATTTTCTGTTGGTCTTTCTCATGAAGCATCTCTTTATTTTTGAGCCGTGTTTTCTCAAGAGTCATTTGCAGCATTTTCAGTTCTTCCTCCAAGACTTCAAGCTTGGAGTCCGTTTCTTTCTCGAGCATTTCTTGTTCCTCTCTCTCTTGAATGAACTCTTTATTTCTGTGCACTGTTTTATCGAGCCTGATTTGGAGCAATCTGTGTTTTTCCTCCATCTCGTCAACATTGGAGTCCATTTCTTTCAGTTTCATTTCCATTTGCTTCTTGTCTTGAAACAACTGTTGATTTTTGTGCAGAGTTTTGTCATGCTTCACCTGCAGCGCTTTGTATTTTTCCTCCATGGCTTGGAGTTTGCTCTGCATGTCTCTCTGCTGTGTGGACTGTTGTTTCTCTTCTTGGTGGATTTCTTTCAGTTTTTCCAGAGCTTCGTCAAGCTTCTCTTGGAGCTCCTGATTCTTCTTGACCATGTTTTCCTGTTTTATGTTCTCTTTTTTCTCCTTTTGGAGCAGATCTTTATTTTTTTCCAGAGCTTCGTCAAGCTTTTCTTGGAGCTCCTGATTCTTCTTGAGCATTTTATCCCCTTTAATGCTCTCTTTTTTCTCCTTTTGGAGCAGATCTTTATTTTTTTCCAGAGCTCCATCAAGCTTTTCTTGGAGCTCTTGATTCTTCTTGAGCATTTTATCCCCTTTAATGCTCTCTTTTTTCTCATTTTGGAGCAGATCTTTAATTTTTTCCAAAGCTTCATCAAGCTTTTCTTGGAGCTCCTGATTGTTCTTATCTTGGAGATCCCTTTGTTTCTCCTCAATAATACCTTCCCTTTCCTGAAGCTGGTAGGATAATTTTTCTAATTCAGCGCTCTTTCTCTCATTTTCTTCCGTCAGGATCTTAATCTTCTCTCTGTTCATGAGATTTTCTTTCTCCATTTCTTCCAATCGCTTTTCCTCTAATTCTACCTGTTCATCCCAAGGAAGAGAGCTGATATAAGGGTCTAGGGACTCATACCATGGAATAGAGCTGGGGTCAGATTCTTGTCTTTCTTGCTGTTTCTGAGACATGTTGGAGTCTGTATACCGTGAGTACGAAAAGGATCCAAATGTTTGAAAATTCTTTACTGGTGAACGTTTGAATGCTGCTAACACAAGTGCTGCAAATAACGGACTAAAAGTTGTACATCCTCACCCCTACTTAAGGATTCATGAGGATCAAAGGATCAAAGGATCAAAGCTTTAGAAGCCTGTGACATCAGAATTCCATAAGCCAATGAGGTTGTCACATGACATTTTTGAATGAGGTCATATTTTTGTATGAATTTTTTTTTAAATAACATCAACATTCCGTAAGCCAATGAGGTTCTTACATGACTTTTGAATGAGGATAATTTGTTTGCTTTTTGCTTAATTTTAGCAGCTTTATGTTTGCAGCTCACCACAGGTTGAGTAAAAGAGTGGGTGAAGTTTTGCCTTTTCCCATCCTCCTGTAAGCTTTGATGTTTTTTGCTTTTCATGCTTCAAATATTCATAAAAAATTTGGATAATTTTCCTTTTTTGTGTCATAGCGAATACTAATAAACCATGTACTACATGTGCATTTTAAAAACTCACATCAATTCGCTGATGGTGTATGATATTAAAAGGAAATGAAGGCTGCTTTTTGATAAGGTATGCTGCAAATGCTTATCTTATCAGCTTAGTGTGGGATCACCGCAGTCATAGTTGGATATATTGTGTACAGTGAATATATCCCAACTATATCCCAACAAATCAAACAAAGCCACTTTAATGTGTCGCATGCTCAATTTGAAGCTTGTAAACATAATTTTTTAATGATAATACATTCCCAATAACTGAAATAACTCTTAGCCTTAGAGACGGAGGCAATATGAATAAATAAAACAGATGAGATTTTTAGTACAAACTGTAAACTTCATCCCGACTGTGAGCATTTTTTCCCATATTCTGCCAAATGCTTGTAATCAATCTAAAAATATGTTTGAGATATTACTATTCTGGATATTAATACATAATTTAGTACTGTTTTCATCTCTGTGGTGTTTATGCTGAGCTTCCTGAAGGTCATTTGGCCAATTTTGAAGCAGTGGGGCTCCCATCTAAGTGTTTCCTTTACACTACCTTCTGTGGAAGGTGTAAATGAGGAGAAACCGAGCGCCAATAATAACTTTCACGTTCATTTCCAGGCTATTTTATTTTTCCAAGTACTGTGAATTGGCCCAAGGCTTCAAATTATGGAAGTGATACTTTCCAAAAAATGCATTCTTCGCAAAAGATTTTTACTGTTTAGATTCAGTCTTTTTTGGGTGTCCCCCTCCTCACAGTAAAATTGTGTGCAAGCATAAAAATCAGCACTAATTGTCTTTAAAGACCATCATGTGAATTTGGTTCTCCTGCTGATTTAACAAGCTGCTGCAGTGCTTTGTGACATTTTTGGCATATTTAAAACATTATTTTTAACCCATTTTGACCCCGTGTGGTTATTTTTGACTGACTCCTATCAGACATGATCTGAGTCAGTTCACTTCCTAGTTATGGTATTTTATTAAAATTGGGTCTGAATGGCTAAAATAATTACGTTCATCTCTATGTTATGTTCTAAGACATCCAGTGGGATCTTGCCTGGGTATTTTCCCTTTGGAGATTATCAGTGCACACCTAACTCAGAGGCAATTATGAGCAAGACCCAGAAACTACTGGAGAGCTTATACTTTATGTCTCATCTGGCCTGAGATCTCCTTGGGATCCTCTGGAGGATCAGGAAAGCGTTGCTGGGTAGAAGAAAACATGGTGGTAACAAAGTAATAAATCAAGCCAACTGCTACTGAAAACAAGAAGTAATTGAAACATGAAAAACAAATGCATGAACATGAATGAACTGATGAAGAAGCACTAACACTAAAAACCCCAAACAGAAAAAATACATTTAGATAACCCCGTTAGTTCAAACTGTATTCATGTGTCTGACCTGAAATGAAACAGTGCCATGCCTTATTCATTACAAGACAGTCCATTTTGGACTGTCTTGTAATCCAATGAAACCAGAAGTCCGAGCGAGATTTCAAATTTAGAAGTTCTCTGCTCCAGTCCTCTTTGACCTGTGCTAGTGCGCAATGCACAATGCTAGTTTTTGATCATTACTAATGTGGCCTTATTGCTTCGTAGCTGATATCAATCTGGGTCTGGGTACGTGTTTCATCAGGAGAACGTCCAGGAAACCATGGACAACTTCAAGTTCCTGGTCAAAGACAGCAAACCAAATGTGGTCAGTGACAACGTCTTCCACGTCCAGTGGTCCCTCATCAGCTTTGAGCACAAAAGGTCTGCACCATTTCCCAAAAAATATGCATATTTTATGTTGATTACCTGTTGCCCATATTAGGAAATAAACATGTGTTTATTTCCTATTTACCCACCTCGTATTTAACTGGTCCAATTTGCCTTCCATTACCTGCAGTATGTTATTATATGTAAACAAGGAAAACTTTCCCCGCATGAAGCAGCAGGTTATTAATGGATTACAATGAGAGTACAGGCTGTAGGCACTGATGTTTTGGCTGGTTCATTGTCCCATTAGAAGTACTCAATACTGTCATATTGAGTCTTGGGTGCTGCAGATCGGTCAGCTCGAGCATTCCTCCATCAAACGGGAGTTTTTCATAAACACGGAGGTGAACATATTCTTCATCTCCAACATAGAGCTGCAAGGAAGTACAAGAAAAGTTAAAGGAGATCCTTGTGCACATAGAAGTACTGCTGATCATTTTAACACAGCTGTGGTAAGTCACACTAGCCAAACGACATGCCAACATGTAGAAAAGGAGAATCTACACCTTCATATATAGAGAGTGCACGTTGGCTCACAAACAGAACATTTGTTGAGTTCTGTTCATGGCTGAAACAGTATGAAGTGCACATGAATTTCCATTTTATTTTGCAGGTTTCTCTCAAATTTTGCAGTGATAAGTAACATTTCAGGCGAAAAAGTCTAAAAGTTTTGTATGAGCCTCTGCATAAATATAAAGCCACATAAGCGCAGAGTGTAGAAGCTTCAGTGTAGCTGAAAAAAAATCCAGTGATCATCGCTTTAGTTTCCCCTGAGAGATCAGATTATCTACCATCAATGCTCTTATTGATGATATGTTTTTATATTGAAGAGATTTGTAAAGTTGCCACTGTGCTCACTGCTTACATTACAAACATTACCTTAACCTCTTAAGCCCCAAGCCTACCTGATCTCCTGCTTTTTGCCCCCGTGTCAGGGGGCGTTGGGGCTTAAGAGGTTAATGAAGTAGTTGGTCCCAGCTACGACCTGTGTTTTGTAGCTCTGTGCAATGAAAACCTTGAAGTTTCTCTCGGCTTTCTGCTCTGCGAGAGGCTTCATCTAAATAAAAATGACAATAGCATCAACATAAAGCACAGGCCCCGTGTGTGCATAAAGTTGTGAGTGTAAAATCTCTCTTTTCTACTCACTGCATCACAGATCTTCTGAACTTCTTCATCAGCCTCCTTTTCCTCGGTCAGCCCTCCACACATCGGCATTTTGACAAATTTTTTTGGTGGTGAAAAACGAGCAAATAGTGAATAAGCGCACGCAGAGCCTGTTTTTATGGGGCTTCAGTAAGTCAGCGAGTCATGGGGTGATTAGAGGGGCGGTATTTGTAAAAGGTCATGTAAAAAACACACACAGAAAGAGAGAGAGAGGGAGTCTGATTTTGTGTTTATAGGATACATCTCTTAAACGTCTCTTAAATACAAAAATTTTTAGACAATTCCCTTTTTCCTGCATTCTCTCGAGTCTGCCGGGAAGTGAAAATACAGGATGTGAGCTGTGATTGTAATGTTTGGAGAGGGTCACACATGAATCATGGCCTAAAAAACTGCTTTCAGCTCTTCCTTTCCGGTTATCCTACGTCTGACACCTGAACCTCAGCAAACCACAGTTCCCAGAAGTAAGAGTGGAGACTGCTCTCTGTGGTTCAGACATTATTTTATTTCTATTATTTGTTGTTTAAGGCTGTAGAATTAGATTTTACCCTGTTACCTAGGTTGTTTTGTATGTTTTTTTAACCAGGGGATCTCTTTACCTCACATACGTTCAAGAAAACACTTCTGGAGTCGTTACAGTACACTAGGACCAGTTAGGTTCGACTACTAGCGTAGTAATGAGTGTAGCTTGTAATAAAGACCCCAGACCAGAAAATAAGTTTAAATTGCTGGCTTATTATTTTGTAAAAACAGAGAATAGAAAGTTGACACACATTACATAAAACATTCCACACCACATTTAAGGAAAACAAGATATTTCCTTTCCCTTTTTAGTTCAGTAATTTCTGTTAATTTATCCTATTTATCTCAAAACCTTTTATTTGGCTTTAAAAGGATGTTATTTTCAACCTAGGTTATTGTTTTATTTATTTTAAGGTCTAAGTTCGAGTTTATACTTTAATCTATTTGAATTAACACTGTGTTATTTTAAATCAAGTTTAGTTCTTTAGGCCCAAGATTTAATTTAATCTTGGTCTAGTTCACCCTTAGATTTCAACCATTTATGTTGTTTTAACCCAACAAAATTATTTACATTTCCGTTAACACCATTACAGTGTTAAAATATAAGGTTGACCAAAGATAAATTACAAAGAACAAAAAATGTAAAAAACTGAAAACAATTCAGCAAAAGGCTGAATAACCCCTTAAACAAACAAACAAACAAAAAGAAAAGTTGTCTCTGTGTCCTTTAACTATTAATCCCGGAATCAGTCTGAATGGTTATCCAGTGCTAAACAATTACACACACTCTCAGGCCTACAGCTAATAGTCTACAATAGTCATATGCAAAATACGGCTGTATAAATGTGCCGCAGCCCTTTGGCGTGCACACTCAACAATGGCCAAGCGTAAATGGAGTCATGTGTGGATGTATTTTACCTCCACAAACAGCCAAGACGTGGTTTGCGATACATGTGGCAAGACAGTGAGGTGTTGCGGCAACACCACTAACCTCATCAAACACCTCAGAGTAAATCATATCACAGACTATGACGAGCTTATGTTGAGGGGAACTGAAGATGAGGAGAGGACAGGGAAGGTGCAGCTAGGGTGAGACAGACATCTTGTAAGAGTCCTTTAGAGCTGCAGGAAGGCAAGTTTTCAAATAGCACACAACTTCAGGGTTGTTGTTTTTTTATCTCTATATAATTCTGCATTATTAAGCAATAAGAACAAGTAGTCTGATGTCCTGTAATCATTATGAAGCTATAATTTTAAATACAATAAAACATTACATTTTTGTGCAAAGTATCTGATCAGTATTGTCGATGCCACCCTGAATTTTACTTAGTATTGGATCGGAAGGGAAATCAGTAGTATCAGACATCACTAGTGAATAGACAACATGCAGTCAAAGCAGCTCTCCGTGTAGGTGGAACAAGTCATCCTCAAGCTCTGAAAATGGGAAAATCCCATCCAAGAAATTGCTACAATATTAGGAGTGGCAAAATTTACAGTTTGGTACATCCTGAGAAAGAAACAAAGGATTGGTGAACTCAGCAATGCAAAAAAGACCTGAATGTCAAAGAAAGACAACGGGGGTGGATGATCGCAGAATCATTTCCATGGTCATGAGAAAACCCCTTTACAACAACCAGATGGCTTTGTTTTTCAGTGAGATGATGATCCCAAACACACTGCCAGAGCGATGTCTTAATACTGCTGGGTTACAGCACAGACTATAGATGTCTCTGTCACGGCTAGACGGTCCTCACCAGTCGCCTTGCCAATTTTTGTTGTGTTTGTGTGTACTTTGTGGTGTTCTCCTCTCCATCCTGTGCGTGTGTTTGTATGCGGGAACATGTACTTCCGGAAGCCGTGGCACGGAACGGCAGCTGACCCGGGGGGAGTATCCTGAGCTGGAATTGCCACACCTGTGCTTGATCACTTCGCCTGCTGCTACTAATCCGAAGCAGACCTATTTAACGGCGCGGTCGGGTCACAACCAACGCTGGAACGTTGAGCTAAACTGGGTAGCGTAGTCGCGATTAGCGTACCTAGTTTGTGAAGGAGAGAGAACGTTTAAGTTACCGTGCGTGTGTTTTTCTCATCTGCCTCCAGGATCCAGGGATCGGAGGAGGAGCGGGCACAAGAAGAAGTAGTTTTGGATAATCACTGCACTGTCACCGCGGGGAGAAGTCACCGTATCACTGCACTGCCCTTTTGGATTTAAAGACTCGAACTGTTGCCTTATTTTTTTTCACTGTGAATAAATTCACTGTCACTCTGCAAGAAGTCTCGCACCTGAGTCCTTTAACCCAATTCACCATGACAGTCTCACTATTTTACAGCTCTTTTTAAAGCATAATGTTTATTTCAAACGTATTATCTGCTTCACTATGGACAAAAGTAGATGTTTTATTTGTTTCTTTGAAACTGCGCTGGTTATCCTTGCTATTCTGATGGCATCTCTGAAGTGAGTCACATAAGTGGTGAATTATGAGTCAGTTCAATTCCCCAACCAATCACATACTTTAAAAATAGCCCCTATGACCACAGAATGTATCTTACAATTACACACACACACACACATACTGTGAGGGGATTTCTTTAAATCACCCCGCCATTCTTCAGCTGAGACACTTGAGTTAGAAAACACAAACACTGCAGTTGTCTTTACTCGCGAGGACAAGTGACAGAGCGCTCGTACACGTAAGAGACACTCACGGACTTGTGGTCTGTCACCGTCCTGCTTTCTTTATTTATACAAGAGAAATGAAAACATTCGTTCAGTGACATAAGCATGTGCGTGTGTGTGTGTGTGTGTGTAAGGTCAGAACTGCTTGTTCAACTTCTTACTATCGCTTGTGGGAAGATTCAGATACAAATATCAGAACACGTTTTCATAAAGAACAATCAGTTCTAAGCAAGGAAAAGATCATCATGCAGCATTCTATCACAAATAAACTTATATCATTAAAAGCTTATGCTGACTAAACAAATACAATTTTCTATTGACACACACAAAAAAAAATTCTGCTTTATTTATTTACCCACCTCGTATTTAACTGATCTAGTTTGTCTTATTTCCATTATCTACAGTATGTTATTATATGGAAACAAGGAAAGCTTTCCCCTCATGAAGAGGCAGGTTATTAATGAATTACAATGAGACTACTGTGGGCACTGATGCTTTGGCTGGTTCGTTCTCCCATTAGAAGTACTCAATAGTGTCATGTTGACTCTTGGGGTGCTGCAGTCTGGTCAGCTGGAGCGTTCCTCCATAAGCCGGGAGTTTCTTGTAAACACGAAGGTGAACATATTCGCCTCCTCCCACATGGACCTGCAAGGAAATACAAGGAAACTTAAAGGAGATGCTTAATGTGCACATAGAAGTAATCCTGATCATTTTATCACAGCTGTGGTAAAGTAAGCCACAGCTGCGGGCCAAACAACATGCTAAGATGTGAAAAGGAGAATCCACGTCTTCATCTATATAGAGTGCACGATGTTTCTAGTGTTCACAAACTAAGATGAGGGAGGGCATTACACAGCAGTTTTGTTTGCTATCAATTTTGACAGCCCTATTAAAGATTAATATCAGTTTGTACACGCTCCAGATAGCTTTTCTTCAAATTCTTTCATTCTCACTCACTTTTGCAACTTTGTACTTTTGTGTTACTCGCAGCAATAACTCCACCTCATTGTTAGTCCATTTAAAAAACTCGGTGCTTTTCCTCAACATTTTGCTGCAAAGTTTTAAAGAGCTGGAAAGTAAATAAACTATCTTACAATGTGGAAAAGGGGCATCCACTTCGTTGGCTACAAAGTGCATGATGGCTAGTGTTCACAAACAGAACATTTTTTGAGCTCTGTTATGGCTGTGACAGTTTTAACCATAACAGTTTAAGTTTTGTATGAACCTCCATATAAATTACCACATAAACGCTTGAATTACAAACATTACCTTAATGAAGTAGTTGGTCCCAGCTACGAGCTGCGTTTTGTAGCTCTCTGCAGTGAAAACCTCGAAGTTTCTCCCGGTTTTCTGCTCTGCGAGAGGCTTCATCTGAAGAACAATAACAGCAACACCAACATGAAGCACAGGCACCGTGTGTGCGAGTGTCAAATTTCACTTTTCTACTCACTGCATCACAGATCTTCTGAACTGCTTTATCAGCCTGCTTCTCCTCGGTCAACCCTCCGATCATTTTTACTCCGACAACATTTTGTTGGTAAAAAACGATCAGAAAGGTTATGAACACACGCCAATTCACAAGACTCCGCATTTTGGACCAGCGCACGGAAAGAGATGCGTTTGTTTGTAGGCTACAAAAAACCCCACATAAACACATTTTGGACAGTACCATCGTCTTAGGGAGAAGGGGGTTGTGGGCGGTGCGGTATTTGCCAACATTATGAAAAAAAAGAGAAGCACACTTACATACGGAAATAATTACTTTTGTCCATTTTTTGTCCTTTTTTTACTGCATGTGTGGGTTAGTCTGCGCTGACGCTCGAGTCTGCCGGTGTTGTTCCAAAGAATCGTCTGCCAAAAAGTGATTTCCAGTATTTACTAGAAACTGATTACTGTACTGCTATAAATTGTTGCTCTATGCAAAACATATGTCAAATGTATCCCTCACGCATCAGGGTAACTTTGTGCTGAACATTGCCCTCACGAATAATATCAAGTCATCTTGAGCCACAAACAACATTTCTGTAACAAGGTAGAATCCGCAATCAGTTTTTGGCACTGACTTTTATATATCCTTTATTTATCCAGTTAAAAATAATCTCGCGTTGACATTAAAATTGTCTTTTTTAAGAGTAATCTGGCCAAGAGGACAGCAGAAACTGCAACAAATATAACAATAGTTCTGTAAACATAGTTTAAGTGGACACATACGGACCGGATCGGTTACAATGTAAATACAATAACACAGAGTTATACAGATACCTGAAAAACAGGCCATTTTTACATTTTATATATAACCCCTATGTAAACCAGGTCTCTCTTGAAAATGAGATTTTTAATCTCAATGAGATTTTTTTTACCTGGATAAATAACGGACTAATAAAACCCTGTTCACCAAAGTGTATTTGCAAACATACAAATTACGCATTTTAAAACAAAACAAAACACGGAAACACTGGAAGTTTTTGGCACAACAGGTAGTAAGTGGAAGTACAGGGTGTGAGGTGTGATTGTATAATTTGGAGAGGATCAAACATGAATCATGGCCTAAAAAACTGCTTTCTCCTCTTCCTTTCAGGTTATCCTACTTCTGACACCCGAACCTCAGCATTTCCAAAAACTTTATCTAATGCAATTCAGTTATACCTACTGAACCTAAGGGGATAGTAAAAAAAAAAAAAAAAGTATTGATCCAACGTAGTATCGATCCAATACAGATACCAGAGCTGGTATGGCAGGGCCAACCAGAGAGACACACACATGCCCACATTCACATTTATAGCCGACAAAAAAACACTGATAACCTAACATACAGGTCTTTGGGTCGTTGCACCACAAGTATCATTTACACCTATAAATGTATAGTTGTCATACTAAACTGTCAATTGGTGTTTTTATTATGAAGACTTGACTCATTTTAAACATATTTTCAGTTTGCTGGTAAAAGCCTGAGTTTATAACTGGCAAGAAATTAACAAAACAATTTATTTTGTTGTTACAGAATTCAACTTTTAATGCTTCAAACCTCTCAAGCTGCAGTCCAGTCAGTGCTATATGTCTAGAAATATTATAATTAAAATGATTGATTTCCTATAATTGTTACTTTTGAAGGAGCTTTATTGCATTTTTTTTCTTTTAGCACATGTCATGAGTGTGATCTCATTGAAAAGGTTGGATGGGATCTTTGTCATGATGGTCTTCCATACCAGTAACTATAGCTTCCCCTCCATGACATGTAAGCTTCTTCCAGACTCGCAGATAAAGGCAGCTGCATCCTCCCACATGTACCTGCAGTCAAATCAGAGGAAACTTGTACTTGTTGAACGCTGAAGATCTTCAGTAAGATGTTCATCTGTTCAACAGGTCATCTGGAGCTCGCAAGTAACTCAGTCCATAAATACTTTATTTTCTTTCATTAATAATTCCTAACATGCATAATATCACAGTTTTAATTACCTTGATGACATAGTTGACTCCTTGCACCACCTGACTCTTGTACTGAACAGCTTTAAAAACTGCATATGCTTCATTTCTTTTTTCCTCTACTTGACACTTAACCTTTATATGGACAAAATAAATACAAAACATGACGTAAAATGCAGAGCAATGACTTGATGTGTCTGAGTGTTATGTGAGTCTGAATGTTACTCACATAACACTCAGCTCACCTCATTACAGATTTTCTGAATTTCCTCATCAGCGTCCCTCGTCTCCATGAATCCTCCGCATACCATTTCAGCCATTCTGAAAGTCCGCTGAAATAAATAGAGGTGTCAGTTTTCTGGTTTTGTGTGTCTCAAACATACTGGTGCCTCTCCGAGTACGTGTACTGGATAAGTGACCTGGAAACTTACTGGAAGGTGGCTCTAACACATGATAGGTGGAGCAACATGTGTAACCACAGACCCTAAATGTTTGCTTGCACTGTCTTCTCCAAATATCTACTTGTGTAATTGTTTCTTAAATTTTAAATGTCTTTAAAACAGATAAAATCTATGCTTTTATATGAACTTTTCTTTAGAGGACTAAAAAGGGCGATAACTAAGAGGTGTTTCTTGCAGTCCTGTCAGTCTGTAGTCTGATATAAATGTCTTACAAAACTCCATTATGTGGCACAGCTGTGTCTGTCAAAAAGTATCTTAAATAAACAAAATGAGCTTTGCAAATTCTTCTTTAAGCTGACTGTTCGAGAGATAAGCTATCAAACTTGACTCAGATCAATATGCCAGGTCTGCAGGGTTTTTTTTATCTGAAGGGGGGGGGGGGGGTGATTGCAGAGACTTGCAGTTTTGCAAAGAACTCCAAAAACAAGTAAAGAGATTGATAAAAAAAATAAATAAATAATGGTAATTTGTCAAATCCTGTCTGCCGCCAAAGAAACTTCTTCTTCCTTCATTTTTAATGGCAGCTTGCATCCAAAGATGTTGCACTACTGCCATCTCCTGGGTTTTACTGTTGCATCGCTTCCAAAACCTTAGATCCTCTTGATGAGTCCGGTATTTCTCAAAAAAACACTCCTTTTCCTTCATCATGACTTAACCACTCAACTACCTTTTCAAACTTTTCTGCTCTGTAGTACCACCCATTTCTACCCTCAACACTCTCCTTTGACTGGCATGCTTCCTGCAAATAATAAGTACATGTTCAACCGTTTCCACCAGTTACATAAACCAGTCGAATGTTTCCCCATCCTAAGGAGAGTGCCATTCGGAAAACAATAACCTGTTCGTATTCTCCTTATTAATATCTCCTCCTGCCTATTTATTCCTCTACTTCTCTTAACTTCTATTGTGTGTTGTACCCTATATAAATCTCTCCCTTTTACTTTGCTATGACCTAGTCAGTTTCCATAAATTCTTACTTTCTTTCCAGACTATACTTTTGATATCTGCACATCAACATTTACTTTTTTAACAGCTTCTTTAGCCAACCTATCTGCTCCTTCATTACCCACAATACCTATATGTTTACCTATACCTATAGTTTTATTTCTAAAGCGACAAATCACAACAACAGTCACCTCAAGGCAATTTATATTGTAAGGTAGACCCTACAATAATACATTCAGACAAAAACAAATGAATAATCATTCCACCTATTCTAAAGCCAACAGTATGGCATATAACCCTACTGCATATATACTCAGAAGATTTGATGGTCTTTTTGCAATTTGATGTGGCGTAGGTCTGCTCCAAGCATACTACATTTAACTGATGTGGATAGGGCCTGTGCCACAGGGCAACTTCAAACTGATGTTCCACAAAACCAATATGCAAAATTATTCTGAGTGAGCCTTAATACCATCTCCAGACTGAAGAGCGAGTCAGAGACAAGCAGAGACGTTGGTGTCCTAAGAAGACGGCACCACAAGCAGACCGTTACCGTACTGTCACTGTCAGCACTTAGAAACCGTAAGCAGTCTGCTACAGATTTGCAAAGTTTTGGTTGATGCCACTCTACCCAGACAATCTGCAATGATGTTAGCAACACATGCACTGAACATGAACATGCTGAGAGATGTTATGTTTTGCAATGAATCCAGGTTCTGCCTATGGCAGCTGGGTCGTGGGGTTAAAGACCAACAATTTCTACTTGTCACATTTTAATTCTGAGGAATGTAACTTCTGGTTGTGAAACAGAGACTCAACAGCAGTGCTCACATGTTTCAAAGAATAGCTTGGACATTTCTCAAAGAACGTTAAGACCTGAAGACATTTTTTCTCTTTTTTAGAATGTTTGGAATCTGAGGACAGAGACGGACCTGCAGACGGTCTCAGGATCAGTGGAGGCTCTCTTTGCACTTTGCTGTTTCTTTGTCTCTTTAACTTGTGTATTATATATTATTTTGTGTAGCTTTTACCTAGCATTTGGAGGAACATCCATTTGCTGTGATACGTGTCTTCACTGTAGTTTTTTCAGACACCTTGACTCTTTGCAAATAGTTCACAACAAAAATATATGTTGTAATGAACAAGAGAACTGAATTAACTTTATTCTTGAAATCACAATGAGTCTTTTGTCAATGAATACACAATAAAAAAAATACACTCTGATATGTACAACTTTTCAGTGAGATTCAGTACTGTGACATCCTGCTGTGATTATTTTATTGCAGTGCCACTTCTTTTGTCATATTTGTGCTTCTTTTAACAAGAAATCTTGCTGACTGTTCATGACTTAATGTAAATGTATAAAGCGTGAATAATCAGTGTTTTTGATGTAAAATCCATCTGCACCTAGAGCTTTGTAATTAAACACCCGCTACACTTTTTGCCAACAGCCCTCTGATTTCTTGCAAGAAATCCAACCAATGTGGCAAACAGTGCCACAAAGCATGTGCAAACCTTTTTTTGTATTTTCTAGTAGAGGAACAGTGTGATTTTAATATTTTCCACAAGAAAATCAATCTAAAGCGTGTCATTTCAATCTGATGCATATTTACAATATGTTTGTAGACACAGACTGCATAGACTATGGTGAAATATCTGCAACTTGAGTCATCAATGGGATCACATTGCGTGTGATTAACAAAGACAAATGTCAGTCACAAGATAAAAACAATCATAGGCTGACTAATGCCAAAGTCTGCCAACAAAATACTGCTGACAACCCACTGACCACCTTTTTTTTTCCAAGTCAGAGTTGGGAAGTGTGATTTGAGGTTTGCCCGACAGTCTCGACATGTTCAAATACAGCATGTGACTTATTG
Source organism: Neolamprologus multifasciatus (assembly GCF_963576455.1). NCBI lineage: Eukaryota > Metazoa > Chordata > Actinopteri > Cichliformes > Cichlidae > Neolamprologus > Neolamprologus multifasciatus. Next base: position 18,545,643 of record NC_140447.1, on the reverse strand, counting down.
TCATTTAAGATTGCTTAAATCATATTTTCCCTGTACACAGTTGTGTGTTATTTACAGTTCATTTGTGAACTTTGGACCACTGAAAACTTGAATAACTGGAAATCTTAAAGTGAAAGTTTTTCTTTACCTATGCTATGGAATAGCATGTCATGGTAGCATGGGTCGTCTTACATTTCAAATGTACGATGTTGGCTACCACACGTTGCCAGCACAGTTTCACTTCACCTTGATCATGAATCCTGAAACCTACAGAGCTCCATTGGAGGTTGAAACACCAGTCTTAGAAGATAATTTCTCACAATTTGGGGTTTTAATAATGTTTTTGGAAAGCACTGTCAAGATCCACTTAATGTATAACAAATGACTGACAGTATTTATGAACTTAAACCATTCAGTGACCCTTGAGCCTTCTAGATGTTTAGACTATTGCACAAGAATCACTCCCATCAGGACAGAAATGTTTCAGCACTGGAGAAAATTGAGCAACTTTCTATTGATTAGTGTAAAAGAACAAAACGTATCCTAAAAGTAGAAAAAGTTGATTTAAATCAATAAGAGACCTCTGCCTCATATCAGACTGAACTGTGTATTAGGTCTCTTTCAGGTAAGCATTGAAAAAGGAGGGCAAGCTAGATGAAAGATAACTTTCCAAAAGATGTCATTTAAAAAAAAAAAAAAAAAAAAAAAAGTGTTCAGAGTTCAGTCTGACATGATTATTGCTACAAAAATGTTTTTGCGGGTCTGAACACAACCATTGTGTGTTAAAATCCATCAATCACTTGTGCAAGACATGTCTATACCTGCCACATTTACTAAAGATACTGCAAATGTGTCTTATGTTAGGAAAGAGAAATGAGTTTGCTTTCAGATAATACAGTCCACTCCTGGGGCTGCAGGCATTTCACAAATCAGACACCACAATAGAAGAAAATCTGCTTCATTTATTTATGCATCTTGTATAAAAGCGTTCCACTTTACCTTACATCTACCATCTACAGTATATTGTTACATATAAGCAAAGGAAACTGCACATGTTTGTCAAGAGGCAGGTTATTAATAGATTACTACAAGACTACAGCCTGAAGGCACTGATGCTTTGGCTGGTTCATTCTCCCATTAGAAGTACTCAATACTGTCATCGTGACTCTTTGGGTGCTGCACACTGGACAGCTCGAGCTCTCCTCCATAACACGGGAGTTTCTTGTAAACACGGAGGTGAACGCATTCTTCTCCGCCCACATGGACCTGCAAGGAAAAGTTAGAAGAGATACTTAATGTGAACATAGAAGTACTTGTGATAATATAAGCCACACTGACCACACAACATGCTAACATGTAGGAAAGGAGGCGTTCATGTCTTCATTACAGAGTGGATTATGGATCAAGTGATCAAAAACACGGATGAGTCATTTTAGACTAAGAAAATAAAGTAAATCTCTGCTTGTGAGACTTTATTGAAGCTCTGGGGGAGTGTTGTGCAAATGTGTTCCAAGCCATCATACACAAGTACTGGAAGCACTGGAATGGCTTGTTTTGCCCATTAACACCAAGTGTGTGAAGCACACATGTACTTTCATCTTCCTTTGAATATTTTTCTCAAAATGAAAATATATTTAACCAAAACGTGGCTGGAAAGTTAGATTAAAAGCATCAGCTGTGATGAATGACACTTAAGACTAGAAAATCAACAATTTAAGGTTTGCATGAACTTCTATATATATATGACCACCAGTGTTGGGTAAGTTACTTTAAAATAGTAACTTAGTTACATTACTAGTTACTTCTATCAAAAGTAACTCAGTTACTTCAAGTTACTCGTTACTTTCAAAGTAACTAGTTACTAGGGAAAGTAACTTTGGTTTTACTCAGAATTCTCTTGTTAATGTGTTGCTTCCATAACTTTGCCAGTCTTCTAGCTTGCTTACTTGCCACAAGTGCACTGTGCCACCTACCAATAGAAAGGAAAAGATAATGTGCATATTTCCACGAGAGAAATCCCACGCCTGGACCGTCATTGACTGCTGCCATGATTCTAGCCTACGTCACAGCGTCATGTGCACCTTTTACATCCAACATGAAAACTGCAGTCGTGGTGCTTTGATTGTACTCAGAACTCGGAAATTCTGCCTTCTGAATAGGAAGATGTAGGTAACACCAGACTGCAGATGAGCTGCATACAGGGCTGGACAGGGACAAAAAATCGGCCCGGGCATTTTGACTAGAGACCGGCCCACCATTATAGGAAAAATCATAAAGCCTTTGAATGAAAACAAACGCTGTTGTGACAGTGATGTTCACTGTTTTGATGGTATATATGCATCAATCTATCAATCGTTTGTTGTAAGATTCAGATAATTATTTTTTAAAAGCTAGACATTTTAAATGAGAATAAGAAAGAAAAGTATTTCTTTGTGCCCACCTCTCCCTGTTAATGCCCTACCTGCCCCCCTGGCAAAACTTTGCTAGATCCACACCTGCACAGTTACCAGCTGTCAGCTACCTAAAAAGGATCCTGGGGTTATCTGTCTCTCAGAAACAGTTCATAACTTCCGTTCAACTCATTCATGTCACCTAAAAGGTAAACCTGTTTCTCCATCACCTGTTCAGCTCTGATGATTCAGTAAGGACATTTCCTGGTTTCATGTTTCCCTCTCACCAGATAACCAAACCGATATCATGACCAGCAGCTTTTTTGCAGCTGTGGCTCCAGCAAACATCAGCTGATCCTAGAAATTAATATTAAATAAATTCTAACAACAGCTGATCAAGCTTAAACGTGCTGCTGTTGTTTAACGTGACATCGGCTGGTTTCCACTTTCTGGCGCAAAGTGGGCGATAAACAAACAAGAGAGCCGATCAGCTGATCATTGATCAGTTTTCATGATTGAAGTAGAAACGGGAGAGGGAGGGGGCAGAATGAAAGAAGAAGAGGCAGCTGTGCAGCAAAGACACAGAATAACTCCAGCTTTGTGCCTTTTTCATTGTAGCTGAATTACGGGACAAACTGTTCCTTTTCGCCTCAATAAGAAACGCGTAATATTTTCTCTGAATACCAGACGGGACGGTTGGCAACTCTAATAACTTATGAACAAAATAAAGTTCATCATTAACTTCATAGCACCCACCCAGCTGTATAGAAACTCCGTCATGCTAGCTAGTACGCAGTACGGAAAAAGTCAGAATAACGAAAATAAACTCCACCTAAACTTGGTTTATATCTGACCCAGATAGACTGCAGGTCATAACTTCTTACCTGTAGTTCAGTTCACACTTGGACCGGCGATCGCCTCAGGTCTCTTTTCCTTCTGCGTCCCCTTTCCCTCATCCACCTGCTGCCTCCAACACTTGCTAATGTTACAGAATCTGTGGAAGCTCCGCGATAGCCGCCACACGAAGTAACGAGTAACGACCCTATCTAAATCCCAGTAACGACTAACGCGTTCCTGATTTTGGCATAATAACTAGTTACCGTGCTCGTTACCACAATAATAACGTAGTTACTGTAACGCGTTACTTAATAACGCGTTAGTCCCAACACTGATGACCACATAACTACATAAGCCTAGAGATGGTAAAGAAAGAAAGAAAATCACTGATAATCGTGTTAGTTTTTACTTGATGGATCGGATTATCTACAGTTAATGCTCTTATTGATGATATTTTATTATATGCGAGACCTCGGAGCTTTGCAGTGTTTCCACTGAGCTCACTGCTTACATTACAAACATTACCTTAATGAAGTAGTTGGTCCCAGCTACGACCTGTGTTTTGTAGTTCTTTGCAGTGAAAACCTCGAAGTTTTTCCCGGTTTTCTGCTCTGCGTGAGGCTTCATCTGAATAACAATGACAGCAACATCAATAAGAAGCACAGGCCCCGTGTGTACAAAATTTTAAGTGTAAAATCTCTCTTTTCTACTCACTGCATCACAGATCTTCTGAACTTCTTCATCAGCCTGCATCACATCGGTCAGCCCTCCGCACATCGGCATTTTGACAAGTTTTTGGTAGTGAAAAACGACGAAATAGTGAATAAACGCACGTAGAGCCTGTTTTTATAGGTCGTTCGGTGAGTCAGCGAGTCATATGACGCCGCATTTTGGACCGTACCATCGGCATAGGGGGAGAAGGGGGTGGTATTTGCAAACGATCGTGTAAAAAACAAAGAAAAAAAGCTCACATAATCAGATATGCTAAGACAAGAAAACAATGCGTAGCTTTTCACATTTTTATACATTGATTTTGTGTTTATAGGATAAATCTTCTAAATGTTTGTACACGTATTTTCAGTCCGTACGCCTTTTACTGCATGTGTTGGTTAGTGCGAGCGTATGACAGCTGACTGTCGAGTCTGCCGGGAAGTGAAAATACAGGGTGTGATCTGTGATGTTTGGAGAGGATCACACATGAATCACGGCCTAAAAAACTGCTTTCAGCTCTTCCTTTCCGGTTATCGTACTTCGGATATCTGAACCTCAGCAAACCACAGTTCCCCAAAGTACTGAGTGGGTACTGCTCTCTGTGGTTCAGAAATTATTGTATTGCTATTATTTGTTGTTTAAGGCTGAATTAGAATTAGAATTAGATTTTACCCAGCTCATTGGTTTCTTAACCAGGGGAAATCTTCTTCTACCTAATTATTACTTGTTTAAAGTTAATATTTAAACCTGGAAATGTTAGATGAAAAAATAAAAACCAAAAAGGAGACTTGAATGACTGCAAACGGCAGAAAAAAAGTAAAACAGGGAGATGAAAAACCAGCCACAAAGTGACACAAGCTAAAGAAAAAAAATAAAACACAGACTGACAGCTGAAAATGACTTGGAAGGCTGCAATAAGGGCACTACATAGACAGACATAATCAAGGAGCGACAAATAACACAGAAAAGCCAAACTAGTGCACACATAAACCAAACAACCTCACAGATACATATGATATGTCTGGATTTTTAGTAGTTATGTGTCTCTTGTAGTTTGGGTGACTTGTGTGTAGAAAAGACAGGAAGAGCCTGAAAGAACAGGATTACTCGGAAACCTCAAGCTGTGGTGCTAACAGTCCACGCCTCTGCATGTGATGTGGTTACCATGGCCAGCAGGTCAGACAGCATTGCTGAAGAAGCTTTGCCTGGTATTTGAACTGAATGAGTCCAAGGAGTAAAAGGTGCAGTAGTGGATTTCTGGACAGGGTGCAACTCAACTCTAGGTCAGGTGACTGTGTAGCCATGCAAAGCACAGATTTCCACTGGTCTAATTTCCTTGTGTTTCTTGGCCCAACCAAATCTTTTCTGCTTATTGTTTTTCCTTAGTAGTGGTTTCCCAGCAGCTATCAGACCATAAAGGCCTGATTCGCACCGTCTTCCCTGAACAGTTGATGTCAAGATGTGTCTGCTACAGGAACTTTGTGTGACATTTATCTGAGCTCTGATCTGAGGTGTTGTTAACTTGGGATTTCTGAGGCTAGTGAGCATTTTTTCAGAATTTGTCTTCAGCAGCAGAGGTGGGGCGGTCCTCATGTTAGCCAGTTTTGTTGTAGCGCTTGATGGTTTTTGCGACTGCACTTGGCGACACATGCAAGTTTTCCAGACTGGCTGACCTGTAGTTCTCAAAATAATAATGGACTGTGGTTTCTCTTTCCTTAGCTGATTAGGTCCTGCCATAATATGAATTCTGACAGCTGTCAGCTGTGTACCAACCTGACTTCTGCACAACACAACTGATGGTTTCAACCCCATTTAGAAGGCAAGAAATTCCACAAATGAACCCTGACAAGGCACACCTGTGAAATGAAAACCATTTCAGGTGACTAAATCATGAAGCTCTTTGAGAGAAGGACAAGGGTTTGCAGCGCTGTCAACAAAGCAAAGGGCTGCTACTTTGAGGAAGACATCCTGTTGCCTACATCAGCCGTAAGCTGCTACCAAGGGAGAGCCTCTACGCAAGGGTGAAGAAGGAAGCCTTGGCCATTAAATTTGACTCATTCAAATATTATTTGCAGGGAAGAGAATTCAAGATTCAAACTGACCAGAAAACCCTGACCCAAAACCTACAGAGAATGAAGGACAGTGATGAGAGAATCATCAGATGGTATCTTGCGCTGCAGCCATACCAGTTTAAGGTTCATTACATCCCTGGTAGAGACAACGCCCCTGCTGATAACCTCTATCGAGGAAAGACCAAGAAGTGGGTGTGTGACTACATCATAAACTTCATTGAGAGAAGGCCAAGGGTTTGCAGTGTAGCAAACAGAGAGTATGCATGTCAGTATGTATCTACAATGTAGAAAGTATTTTTTTTAAAAATAAACATTGTATGAGAAGGTTTGTCAAACTTTAACTGATAGTGTATATGTGGACTTTTAATGAGGTAACATTTTTTTTACTGGTTTGTGGGCTGGTTATTGAGCAACATGAAAGACATATGCATATTTTTGAACCTACATTAACAGCCCATTACAAACTTTCAGCAATGTCTGTAGTAAGTGGTGGTGCAATTACACAAGCTAATGTAACATGGGGATAAAACTGGATGTTATCGTTAACACGGATAAATCTGTCATCACGATTAACGTGATTAACATTTTTAACGCAATTAACCCATCTGGAACGCAGAATGACTCAAAATCTCTAAAATGTCTCAACGCTGTTTTAGTTTTCAGTTTTATTTGTCATATGCAAGTTAGCACAGGGTCAACATTGCAATGAAATGTGTTTGACGAGCAGCAGTCACTCAGCAGCATGGTACAGTAGAAGAAAATACAATAAAATATAATACAATAAAATAAAATAATTAAAAAAATAGAAAAATAGTAAAGAGCAAAATATTAGAGAGACATGGTAAAAGAGAAAAGATGACTAAATATATATGTATCTATAAATATAAATATATGTACACTAGTGATTAAATGAGAAAATCTTGAAAAGAAATATGACGGGAGGGCAGATGGGATATTGCACAGGAATGAGCAGCAGAAAATTACAGTATTGCACTTTTTAAATATAAATATCAATAACAATAAAGTGGAGTGACAAGTGCAGATTAAACAGAGTACTTGTGAAGCTGCAAGGTAGCTTCTGAGTGTGTCCTGTGGAGTGTGTGTGTGTGTGTGTGTTTAAGTGTTGTGGTTGAGGTGTCGTATGGCTTGATGGTAGAAACAGTTTTTAAGTCTTGTAGTCCGAGCAGACAGACTCCTGTAACGTCTGCTAGATGGTAACAAGGAGAACAGCTGATGTGCTGGGTGGCTGTGGTCCTTTATGATGCTGTGTGCTTTACGGAGGCATCGCTGGAGATAAATGTCCTGAATGGCAGGAAGCCTCGTGCCAGTGATGTGCTCTGCTGCCTTCACCACCCTCTGTAGTGATTTACGGCTGCTGGCAGAGCAGCTTCCGTACCAAACTGTAATGCGGCTGGTCAGCAAGCTTTCAATTGCACAACTGTAGAAATTTGAGGTGATGTTGGCGTTCATGCCAAACTTCCTCAGCCTCCTCAGGAAATAAAGCCGCTGGCGAGCTTTCCTGATAGCAGTGTCTGTGTGAAGGGTCCAAAGTTTGTTCATTCTGTGCTCCAGATGGGTTAAATGCATTAAAAATGTTAATCGCGTTAATCGTGATGACGGATTAATCCGCGTTAATGTTGACAGCCCTAGTTTCAAAACAAAAATGAGTTAATGACAATAAAAGTCCTGCTAGTGACAGCTTAGAGTCAGTTTTATATTTGTGTATTTTTTGACTTGGTTTCTCTAATGTTTCTAATGCAAACAACATTGCATTTTGTTGCTATATAGATATTGTAGTTGGTCCTAACATGAGAAGTCCCAAGTGGGTTTTGCTCTGATTTAGGTCCTGTATTGTGAGTAATAATTAATTTATGTATTTCATTGACACTGACAGTTAAAGAACATTTTAAGAAAAATCTTTAATTGTAAATAATGCCATAAGGACAAAAACATAATTAACATCTTGCAATGATGTGTATGTCTGTGGATGTTTCTCTTTTGAAGACTGGTTTGCTTTGACTGATCTACAAAGGATTTCAGTATTTGGTAAGTTTAATTCAGAATACTTCATTTTCATTAAACTCCCGTTCATTTATTTGTTGAGCTGCCTTGAATATTACTGGTATATGATATGAAGTTTTACTAATTAAAAAAACAATTAATTCATAGTTAACTGTAATTTCTGTGTCTGAAGAGACATGTATATTAGTTGTGTCACACAAACATGTATAGAATCACTTTATTTCTTTCATGCTTCATCATTAGGTTGGATGTCTGTTTATATTCAGAGATAAGAAAGAAATGTGCTGACTGTTTTCCCTCTCTTGAGTGAAAATTAAATGGCTTTAAGACTAATGCATAATTTTGATATTTTACAGATCTAATATTTCCCCAGTGAAAAGCAATTATCGGTCTTTGTGTCACTGTAAAGTCTCTGTAGTAATTGCGAGTATCCAAACTGCATTTACTGTAGCTGTCACATTATCTGTGTGTCTGACAGAGCTGGACAAAAACAGAAGATTTCAAAAGCACCAAATAAAATTCAAAACGGCTTTATTGAAAGCTCTAACTAAAATACAAAGATAAGCAGGTCCAGAAGAGAGAAGCAAATGTTGGGATTTATTTTTAAGAAAATAAAGGCTAATATCTTATTATTAGCATCACATATTTGTGTTTTATACTTGGTGAAGGCATCACTAGTCGTAAATTTCTGGGGTTTGGGGAGCTCTGCTTCTGTCTCTTTATACAGGTCTGGTGATGGGTGAAGTGGCGTCTCTAAATAAGGAGATGCCCAGAAAGTTACAGAAAAAGACACGTGAGTCGACATCAGACCTAAGGCCTAAACTGTTTTGACCAATCGCCTTAGTGTCCAGTTTATCACACATATTTAAAAGTGTTTACTGCCTGGGCGCGGGAGCCTTTTGCATCTGAGGCAGAGAGAGGAAGCCCATGGCGCCACAGAAAACAAATTTGAAATTCTAACCATTTTGATAATCAATTGTGAAAACTTATAATTGGAGCACATTTGTCTTCTCGCTCATAAAAAACCCCTGCACAAACTAAAAACAGACATGAAACGAGGTACGAGGGCCAGCGGGTGTGTCACTCCTACCATACCGCCCTAGACTCTGAGACATGCAGCTCATCCAGCCAAAGGACCTTTTGGTCCATTCTTACATGTTCCTCAGCTTTGCTTTAATGCAGAGCAGAAATGTGTGAAGAGGTTACTTTTCTATGAGACATTTTAGTAATTTTAATATCATAAATTCACTGTTGCACCTTATCTTGCTTGAGTTCGAGCAATGTGTTTTCCTGTGCTGTTATGTTACAGTTCAAACACGTGTGTTACATGCTTACTGTGTTAAATGTAAGTTCAGTTTTGTAACTGTGCAATCCTGAGAAAATGCAGATATTGGTCAAAGAAGTATCTTTTTGTTTATTGCCTTAATGTTTTTAAAGTGTTTAGAAAAAAAAAAGATATGTTTTTTTTTTTAGATATGTTTAGTTAAACGATAAGAATGTAAAAAATCAATGTATCATTGGCAGATGTCAGCCTGTAAACCAAAAAAAATTTCTAAGTGTAATTTGAGATTACCAAGACACATACATATCTTGCAAACATGTTAAAAAGCAGTTTAACAGAGTCTTCCCAGGTTTATCTTGTCTACAGTAGACTACAATCACATTGGACTCAGTGGTGTGTCCATAGGGGGCATGGTGTGCCCCCCCTCCCTAATACACACACACACCAAGTACCTTTAGATGATCGCATGAATAGGACCAGAAGGAGCGTAACTTGATACACTCTTACTTTAACATACATACTTTAACATACATACTTTAACATACATACTTTAACATACATACTTTAACGTACATGTACATAATATAAATATTTGTATGCTTTGCAACTTTCTGCTTCTATACTGCTATATTTTTGAATGCAAATATCATATTTTTTTACTCCATAATATTGATTTTACAGAATAATTATTTTGCACATAAATTGCATTATTATAGATCATGCAACCGATCAGTATAAAAATAATTACAATCAGCAGCAGCTGCAATGAAAACATGAATACGTTTTATATTATTTTGAAACGGTCAGCTCTATATAGATACTTTGAATATACTTGTGCATCATTAAGCTACATTGGAATACAATTTGTGCTTGACTAAAAAGTTTTTTGGGTTTTTTTTAAATATGTTTTCCACTTTGCAAAATAGTTGTTTCATGTTTAAAGGCTTGTGCACTCCCACCTTTTGTGTAATAAATCTGTAAAACACAGGGCTGAAGATGAGCAGATTTTCTGTGGGCCCTCTTGGCTTGTTCTTGTCCTCCTCTGCCCTCTTTTTAAAAAAAAACTTGGAAACCCTCCTTCTCAGACTATCCCACATGCAGCAGCAAGGAAATCTTTCCCTGGTGTGGCGATAAACACAAACTCAGCAGTTACAGATTGTTTAAAAGTAATTACACTAACAGTATTTAAGCTGTTTGAACTAAACATGATCTCTAGGTCAGGGCTTTGTGGGTGTTTGCTGGAGTAATTGGAGGATGGAGATGTTGAGAGAAAGTGATATTGTGACGAGCAGTGAGGAAGACAGATAAACAAACCCTGTCATATTAATTAATTATTGTCACAGGAATTGTGTAATATTATAACATTCCGCCACCTGGGGGCGCTGTGTAATCATTTGAAAAACTCAGCCTACATTTAGTGTATTATTCACATCATTTATTACATCCGCTGAACAGTTGAGTGGGCTATTGTGCTATGTATTCTGTAGCAAAGTATCCCTATTTGTCACATATTGTGACAATTTTAAAAAGTAATGTTGCCACTTGTCTCCACTTCATCTTTGGGATGCATTTTTCATTTTTCCTGACTATTTGTGATGACTTGGACCCACTGAAGTACTAGCATGAAGTATGAAAACTACATCTTTGTACAGGAAGTCATTGCTTATTATACAGCTGTTGCTTGCTTTTTGTTTAAAAAAAAGTATGTCCTCATGTGGAGGCAATAGGTTTATTTTCCAGCATAGATCAATAAAGTCAACAATGTTTAACAAAATATAAAAATTTTGGATAAAATTATTACGTTAAAAACTAATATAAGATCAATTCAGTTCAATTCAATTCAACTAAAGAAAATCCATAAAATTCAATTCAATATAAATAGTGCCAATTGATTAAAAACAGCTGTCTTATGTTGTCAGGTAAAGACCAAACACCGTACAATATAAGAGAGAAACCCCCAACAATCAACTGATCCCCTTTGAGCAAGGGCAACAATGGGAAGGAAAAAGTCCCTTTTAACAATAAGAAGCCTCCGGCAGACACAGGGTGATTGGTTGGGGGTGAAGGGGAAGAGAAAATAAGAAAAAACAATCAGACCGCAAAAAGACAGGAAGACAAAGGTTAATGGCACAGTAATGGTACATGATCACATTGGGAATTACACCAATGACAAGCCAATACAAGGGAAATGTGATTGCTGTTAGGGCTGTCCCTGTAACATTTTAAAACACTCGGATGCTTTTCAAGAAGCTTTTTTAAAACAGCTTTAGTGACATTACTCTGACATCACAACACAGTAGTGATTGTTACTAAAATGGGCTTCTGTATGCCGGTGCAGTTATTTGAGTTATTTCCTTAAAAAATAAGTTAAATGACTGTATTTCCTTACATGCGCTGACTGTTACTGTGTAGCTGTGCAGTTATGTTGACATCCCCTAGAACTGAAACACACAAAAAACTGTTTTATTCTGAATAAATATGTGTAATGACCATCAATCCTCTGTATCCAGTTCCATGTTTTGATGGTTACTGGTATTAGAATAAAATTATTTAGAGTAGTGTTTGCAACTTTTCTGTATTTCCCTTTCAGGTAATTTGAGTTTATTTGAACTTTGTTTGTGTCAGGGTTCCTGGGTCGGTGACCCAGTGTTTTCAGTTTTCCCACATCAATGTTTTCACTTCCTGTTTTTTCCCCATGTCAGCTTGTCTCTCGTGTCATTAGTCAGATTATGTTCAGCCCTGTACTCACCTGTTTCCAATCAGTGTCATCATTCAACCTGTGTATTTAAGTTCCTCGGTTTCACCAGTTCTTTGTCGTGTCATTGATGTTATGTTGTCGTTTCCGCCAGCCAGCCAGCCAGCCACTCAGTCCGTCCGTCCGTCCGTCCGTCCTTCCTTCCTTCCTTCCTTCCTTCCTTCCTTCCTTCCTTCCTTCAGTCAGTCATCCAGCCAGCCAGCCAGCCATTTCCTACCTCTGTTCTGTTTGCTCACGCCATCACAATAAACACCAGTCTTCACCTACCTGTGAGTCCTGCATTTGGGTTCCTTCTTACTCGCCTCCACACCACGCCTGACAGTTTGCTTTATATTTTGATTTATCTACAGCACAGGAACACACATCCACACACTACACACACATTACAGATTAACTGTCCCACTATGAAGTGCCTTGAGGCGACTTTTGTTGTGATTTGGTGCTATATAAATAAAATTGAATTGAATTGAATTATTAACTTTAGGGGGGTTTTTTTAACAATTTTTACTTTCCATGCAAATCATGTGTGGTCTCCATATTTTGTCCTTCCCTTTGAGCCAGAGCCATCACATGTGGATGGTGGATGATACAACTAATGACACTTGCACATAATAAAGGGAAAAGGTTCTCCATGCACAGACCAATGAATTATGCCATGCCAAAAATACACGTTCAAACCCTTCATGTCCCAGGAGTCACTACACGTCTATCCTCTTAAGCCCTGCAGTGAAGTGAGTGTGGCTACATACATCAGACCATCTGCAAATTGTCAGCTCTTGTCCTTCTGTCAGGTTTTCCGAGCCTGATTTAACGACTTGTTTTCATGCTTTTTCCATCAAGATTTTAACCACAGCACAGCACTGACATTGTGTTAACCCAAACAAACACTGACCGAGTTCTCTGAACAGTTAAAAATAGTCTTAAATCAAAAGTAAGTGGAAAGCTTTGTAATGTTAAAAAAAATCACAAATTAACCAATAAAATAATTTTACAAATCACAAAAATTCTTTTTTTTCCAAGAGTTTACTGTGTTGGTCTGTTGTCACTGAGCGAGAGAGTGGGACCACCAGGAATCACTGACAAAGTAAGGGAGGAGGCAAAAATCAGAGGGTGGGTGTGCTTTACATGTAAGTGTTACACATCAACAGAAGAGAAGCATCTGAAAGATAACAACGGGCTCACAAGTTGAAAGACTAAGGTGTAAGGAAGTAAAACAAAGCTGTCATAGACCAACCGTTAAGCACACTGGGGGGTAATTGTTCCCAGGCTTACTTAATTAGCAAGATAAACAACAACAGGATGTGCAGATGTTCTTTCAGTAGAACACCTGCACATGTGAATGAAACAGCATCATATGTGAGAGCTGTTTCTTCAACCCCCACTGCAGTGTCTCAGCAGGAAAGTGTAACTTTCTTACAAAGCACTGAATGCTTGAGGCTCACATTCCTGATGAACTCTCACTGTTGGTGTTATTACAGATGAACTTATTATAAACTGATGGTGAGTAACTGTCATTATGGCTACAAAGAGACACTACTGCTCAGTTTTTCACATCTACTTTTGTCCCTTTGAGAGCCACGTAGCAGCTGTCATTTATTTCCATTAAAGAAAAGAAGGCAGATATTTCTAAGCAGATGTGTTAAATAAAGACATAATCAGAATACTTTATTAGTTCCATTCTAAACTGTTATTGTTAGTTTTTTTTAACAGACACTCATATAAAATATAATCATGAAAGTTACTAAATGGAAAGTTTCTACATTAAAAAAAATAAGTCAGACTAAGACTCTCAAAGTGTGACTTTGAATTAAAATTAAGTATTGCAAACTTTAAAAAATAATAGATAAGATATTACAGGTGAATACAGTCCAGGCATCATGAAGAAGAGTTATGAAGTTTAATGAGTCTTTTGCTGAACATGCTCCTGCATCCTGTGTGAAGGATTTCTCTAGTATTGACTGTAACCTGGACAGCATCCTCCTTTCTGAAACATCCGTCAGAAAGTCAAGCTCCACATCAACGACGTTGCTGACCACATGAATCAGATTATTGAGCAGTGCTGTTATGCACTACCCTCAGTCTGCTGCTGCAGCACACCAATAACATAGAGGATTCGACTGGACACCACAGACTCATAAAACATCCTGAGCACCATCCAGCAGATGTTTTAACTATTCCTTTGAAAAGATAGAAAAGTCACTCTATAAGAGACGTGGTGCTATAATAATAAAAATATATTTTTATTCAGGGTAGAATATCACCTGAAAACATTTATTTTTTTTAACCCTTTCTTAGCTGTTGTCCAAATCTTACGCATGTCTTTCCTTTACCAGAGGACAGGCATCAAAGTCTTTAACTGAGTTTAACTGTTTGTAAAGTTGTATGGAGCTAGTTAGCAAAATGAAAACTGACAATTATTACACTGAAGTTATCAATCAATGACTGATTGTGTATAACATATTATTATGTGGATCTTTCTTCTTCTTTCTTCTTTCTTCTTTTATTCATTCGTTTATACCACAGATTTGTGTGCTTCAACACAGGACGTCCATATGTTTCTATATGCGCAAGCGCAGCTCTGAGACGGAAGCAGGGCGTCCAGGGACAGCAGGCCGAGAAGGAAAAAAAAAAACAGCGTAAAGATGAAAGAAGTGTATAAACTTGTCAAGTGTTTAAAGTAGACATGTCAAGTGTGTTTGAACAGTCAGTTAGTTTATTGTAAGCAATGATATGTGTTTCTCCAGATTACTGTAGAAATGTATTAAACCTTTAAAGTAAAGGGACTACAGAAAATGGGAACAAACCTGCCTATTTCACTGCCCCCTATCGGGAGAGAATGAAAGCCCTTTTACCAGCGGTTGGTGCTATAACTGCTACATCCTGAGATCGGCGCCAAACGCACCATTATTTAAGGAGCACCCCCTCCCAGAAAAGAAGGAGAAGAAGAATTAAACCGGCTGAGTGAATGTATGGTCATTTGGTGATAACAATAAAGTAGCAGTATGTATTTAGGTCGTGTCAGTTCGTGCACTCCAGTAGTGTGCATAATGCTGTCCTTCGTGCTGTCCCGGAGTTTCTGCCAAGGTGTTACGGAGGCGAACCGGAGGTGTTACTCAAACTTTGGGTCGATATGTCGGACTTTTTCAACATCGAGTCCGAAATGCGAAGAAGCATCAGACAATGGTAAAACCGTCGTTGTGTCCTGTCGAAACCCTCTTACAGGAATAAAATAATAATCTTGTAATACTAGGCCAGCATGTCACTTTGAGCCTACAGATATATTTCTTAGTAACTGATATTAATAGTTTGATCGCATGATATTTTGTGTTAAACTGCTGGAATGCTGTTTTAAATCGTCAATTGCCCTGACTGTGTTATGGCTACCTATACTCAGCATCTTCCCAGCTGAATGGACTTTAGGTGGTGTACACAAGCAGTTTCTCTCAATATTTCAAAGAGAGGATAATACTGTAGCTTAGCTGTGGCACTTTGATTTCACCCCCACACCAGGCAGCCACAGTGTTTACCATCAGCAGGGGTTCAGATAACACGTACTCTAATTAAATCAAGAAATTGTGGTTTCACATCATTTTCAACGAATATAAGCACTATAAGCAACAATAAATTAAAACTCTCTCTTCCTGTTTCCTTTCTTTGTTGCTTTTCAGGTTCAGTGGTGACCTACTCAGAGCTGAAGACCATGCTGGCAAGCCATAACATTCAGCTCTTTGATGTGAGAAATCCTGATGAGTACCAGGCTGGACAAATTCCCCAGGCCGTCAACGTCCCACGTAAGCAGGGTTCTGAAACTTGTAGGGACTTGTCTGTTTTCCTGTTTTCCTGCATTTGTAGTTAACATGTGTGTTCTTTCTTGGTATGCATGTCAGTGGACAACCTGGAGGAGTCTCTGCAACTGTCCCCTGAGCTCTTTGAGCAAAGGTTTGAAGTGAAGGCTCCCACGAAAGCTGGCGACAACATTGTGTTTCACTGCAGAAGTGGCATCAGGAGCAGCAGAGCACTGGGCATCGCTCATCAGCTGGGATTTAGCAAGTAAGTCGTAATACATGTGCTTGTTTCTATGCAAAACAAACCTGGAGATTAAGCACACTACCAGTGGAAATTGACTGTGGGAACGCGGTGTGTGTTTCCAGGGTAAATTTATTCACTGAGAGATTTACAAAGTCTGAAAGCATTGGGGCATGGCCAAAAACCTGTGTTGCTAGCTCTGTAGATTATGCTGTGGAGTGTTTTCTCTTTCTCCAGAACCAGTTCTAAGGGTATAGGCTAATGGTACAGGGCAATGGTGGAAAAATGTGGCCATTTACAAGTTAAGTTGGCAAATTGGACAGGGATCAGCAACAATATGGGCAGTTAGGTCACAGACGAGCGTCCTGCAGATCAGGTTATGCCAAGTGAAGATCAAATGCACTGTGAGGAGACTAGACTGGATGGCTGGTTTTATACTGCATGCAGTCTCACTGGCTTTGATAGACGGGTTGAAAGAAATTTATTTACTTAGTTTTGTGAATGTGCAATTCCCATACAGATATTTTTCTACTGACAAATCTACATGAAGTCTCATTTGGCCTATAAGAAAAAAAAATGTATGTGCATATAAAAACAAAAAACCTTAGACATTAATCATCAATCAATCGAGATAATTAGTTATTTTTACAGCACTTCTGCTACATTTAGATGTCTCCCAGGAAGTCAATCCATGAGATATAAATGGTGCATTCCTGCTGCAGCTGGAGAAGTGTCCTCAGGTGATACTTTGACTTTCTGAACTGTGGGTGACCTTTTAATATAAAGCAAACAACCGTGTTAAGAGATTAAGCTCCTCGATCTGTGCTTTTGTTTTTCCCCCCTCAGGGCGAGACATTTTAAAGGAGGCTACTCAGAGTGGGTCGAGCGAGAAGGAAAGTGAATCGGGTGAAATCTGCACTGAAGTTCTTCAAAGTACTGTTCCTTTTATTTAATGCACTGTGACTGGGATATATTTCTTCTTTTGTTCAAGAGTACTGTCAAAAGAAGTTTTTAACAGTTTTGCTGTAACTTTACTAAAAATATTACAAGTGTCCTTTTTATCCTGCTTCAAGATATGACATGAATTGGCAGCTGATGAATGTGAAGGTTCTTTAAATAAAAGCTATAAAAAATTAAACATTTGTGTTAAAATCTTTTTTTTTTCTTTGTCATTATAAATATCTTATTAGTATAGAAAAAACAACCCACCTGTCCATTTTATATTCAAGTTTTTGGTTGTTTTGTTTTTCTTTTTACCACCTTGATGTTTCCATGAAAACGCTAAACAAAAGGGGAAAAAAGGGAAAGCACAGAAGTAAAAATACAGGAGACAAGCTCATTAAAATGTTCATTTAAATAAGTGGTGAGAAAAATTTACTTCCATTGGCCCGAAACGTTATTTTAATGAGCATGTGGCTGTTTCGCCCGCACTTTGAGCTTATAATAATGGATTGCATTTATATAGCGCTTTTCTAGGCACCCAAAGCGCTTTACAATTCCACTATTATTATTATTATAGGTTTTTTGTTGTTGTCAGCAGCAGCTGAAGACTTCACTGGGTGTCACTCCTCTGAGCTAAGGACATTTGCGTAATAAAACACTGAGAAAACATTTCTTGGTCTGATTAACCCTCATTTCCTGTTGCAACATTTGGTAGAGTTGGTGTAATGTAACCCCCACGCACATCCTGGGCCATTTGACCCAGGATGTGCAAATGACATGAAGGGTGGGGCTAGGTTTCACAATCAATCGATACAACAAGGGGAAAACAAATAAATTAAAATAAAATAAAGCTCTTTAGAATACCTAATGAATAAATAAGCAATCCATAGGCTTTTATTATTATGTTTTACGTAATTATTCAACTGTGTTTATTTCCATTTAACATGTCTCCTAATATGTTCTCCTGAGTTTCATTTTTTGGTCCTTTTGCAGTGTGAACATACCCGCACATGCACTGAATTATTTCAATTTGGAATAACAGCAGTTCAGCCTGACTGCCAGCAGATAGCAGCAAAATGCCGGCCAACTCTAAGTGCTTATTTCCATTTACTCTCCAACACTGTTCTTTTTATTATTGTACCGTACCCTATAAGGACTGACCTTCACAGTGGTATTAGTCTGCGCTGATATACATCCCGTGAGTAACAGCTCTGTGAGCGGCTGTCAGGAGCTCGAGCTGGCCAAGGTCTGTGCAGCTCTCATTCAAAAGCGGAAACTGATCCCACTTCACTTTTCAGCTTCCGTCCCTTTCTGATCAGAGCTATTTGCATAGTATCCATACAGCCGGCGTGTCATGGGTGAAAGAGTTGATGTGTATGTGTGGATGTATGGAGGGAATTGAGTGCACACCCTAAATGATGAATTTGGAGGAGATGAACATAAAGAGAGCAAAGGGTGTCTGGATTTAATGGACATTAATGGTTTCGAGTGACTGCACTGCAACATCATCCACAGACAAAATGTATCCTGTGTTGTGGATGTGGGACATCATAAAATTTCATCAGGTTCCAAACACATGCCACCTACAGCACATATTAGAAGTATCCAGAGCTTTATACGGCAGAAGATATATATATGCCAGAAAGCTTCTGCAGACAAGAAGGATGGGTCAGATTTCCAGTGGGAACCAAGGACATTTAGGCACTTTTACATGAGTTAAAACACAAACTGACAGGTGGTTCAGGGTGAAAAATGATCAGTGGGCGATTGTTTGTCAGCGGCTGCAGTTACACAGGACAGGCCATTAACTTCCTGCTGCTCGCTGCTTTTTAAAATGCACTCTACCAAGGCTTTGTAATAAAGTCGACTACATGGCTCTGTTTTGATTTTTTTTTTTTTTTAAATTCTGGAAATGTAAACCACGTGGCCTTTATTTGTCTCCAAAACGGCTGTTGTGCTAAACCTCCCTCACAGGACTTTAACTGAATTTTCTCCAGTTTATTTTTTTTCTTCCTTCTTTGCGAGCTGGAATGTGTACATGAATGGGAAAAATGGCACCCTCCTTCGTGTTGTTTCTTCCAGATCTCATTTATTTGGTGCGCGCTGTAGGGGCTCGTGCAGTACTGATTCCTCTTATCTTGAAATGCCATGTAGACAGAGAGGGGGGCGCATTGGATGAGAGCAGAGAGATATAAGGCAAAAAGCTCCTGGTATTCTTTATCTGCATAGAGTTTCTTTTTTCTTTTTGGTATTTCTTATGTCGCAGGGTTGTAAAGGGGCCCATAAAGATAATCGCGCGATGGTTTACACGTGTTTTTAAGCACCCAGGTAATGCCCCACAGGTCTTTCATTTAGTTGTTTTATGAGGCCAGCATCTGGCTATTTTTATTCCAATATCACTTCCAGCAAAGCACGACCCAGACTGCGAGACTGTGTCAGGGTCATACTGATGAGGGAGGGGATTTTAACTCACAACGCAGATATACAAAAACATCTATCATAGCACTGACACGCAATCATTTTATCCTCAGATTAATAATTAGCCACGGCGTCACTAAGCACACCTGATGTAGCCACAACAACTCCGGTGTGGCCGCAGAAAGCTCACCGTAGAAAGCCTCATAGCCACCGAGAGCCGGTGGGGGGGAAATGAAGTGAGCGAGCGAGATTGGAGTTTCATCTGCGAGCTCTCAACATCCACATTCGCCCGTGCGCAATGGCACCGAGCGCTCCCCGGCTCCTCCCGCTCGCCTCCCAGTGCTGGACGCAACGACCGGGCAACTTTTAACTCAGCACGGATGATGCTTTTCCTCGATGGCATCTGATGAATTCTTCACTGCGAAACACTAACAGGTATGTAAGCGCGTGTGCGTACTTTTTGTTTAGGGTTTTTAAAAGAAAAAGCAGTAATGTATTATTAATTGAAATGTTTTATGTGTTGTCTCTCCAGCTGAATCCTCACCCGCTGCTCGTTTAACAGTTTGATTGCGCATTTACTTCGATAACTGATCATGTGGCACAATCATTTTTGTCCCTAATTGGGCCATTCATGTGTGTGACTGGACTACAACTGACCTCAACCTTTGCAGAAAGCTGATTTCGACGCACGATAGGGCGCTGCAATTATGGGCTTTAATTGAATTCTGCGATAAATGTTTGACGATCGAGTAATAAGATGAACTTGGCAGGTATTTGTAATAAATTCATTTATTACACACAGCTAGACTAGGGGGGATCCTTGACAGGGTGTCAGCCAAGTCTGCTGTGGCAGCAACCCTCCCCTTAGTCTATGCGCAGTTTATTATTGGGTTAACAACTGTCTTTACGAAAAAACATAAAGTTAAACACCGTCACTATCGCTGCCACTGTGCAGGCTTCACTGTGACTTTAGAGCATGTCCGCTGAGTCAG
Organism: Neolamprologus multifasciatus; assembly: GCF_963576455.1. Taxonomy (NCBI): domain Eukaryota; kingdom Metazoa; phylum Chordata; class Actinopteri; order Cichliformes; family Cichlidae; genus Neolamprologus; species Neolamprologus multifasciatus. Next base: position 18,525,217 of record NC_140447.1, on the reverse strand, counting down.
ATGCTATGCCACCATGCATGTGCATTGAAGGGTCTGTTAGATGCCTACTTCACAGGCACTTATGAGAGGTCAGACCCCTGGACAGGGGCAGTGAGAGGCCGGAATAAGCGGTTAACATTAAAGCGAGGTCGTAAAAAAAGTGTGCACAGGACAATCAGGTCCAATTAGCACTTGTTACAAGTATAAACAAACCTTTCAGCAGAGCAATATGCGACCTTGTGCTCCTGTGTGTGTGTGTGTGTGTGTGTGTGTGTGTGTGTGTACAGATGTGGTTTTCCTCAAATATTTTTTGATTGGCATCCCTGCAACCTGCCACACCTCATTCTGTGATAAATCCACTGCTGCACTCCCCTGAGGAGACTTCAAGGTGATCGGTATTGGTGCCTGGCTTTTCCCTGCTTCTTCAGGTTCTCCTGTGGACAATAATATGATACAGGAGCTATTGAAGAGCTTGGTAGCCTTATAGACTGAGAAAATCTTTAAAAGCCTCCTGGGTCTGAGCCAGTTCTAAAAAGGATCTGATTTTCTCTGTGTCTTTCTCCCTGTTTCTGTCATTGAAAGAATGGGGGAAGCTGGATTAGATGGATCAGTATGTTTACCATCTAGACACAGGTGTGAGTATTACCACAGTGGGCTGATATCTGGACTTGGGCCAGATAGGGAGGTTTGATGATAAATGAGAGGAAGGGCTGAGTGCAAGGAGCACCGAGCCAAGCAGACCTCTCAGGGTGGCAGCACAGACTTATTACCCCTCCCTGATGAGCTAACCTTCCAGACACTGCTTAAGGCTTCTCTTCCAGGCCCTAATTAAAGCTACCATCTCTGTTTTATAGCTCCTGTTTTTATCAGTTGTTTTAGATGCCATTTACAGGAACGATCGCAGTGCTTTTGAAAGGCTGACTGGAACAATCATAAATGCATTGGACAGTCGAAGCATACATTGTCTGCTGAGTCTTTATGGAGATGATTGTCTCTATAGGAGCCATGGAGCCGTATCGTGAAGAGGTGTCAATACGCTCCCCCATTTTTTATTCAGCAGGAGAAATGAAACTCGTGCCAGCAAAAAGCAGCGATGCTCTGCAAAGAGAGTGTTACTGCTGGGATTTATCTCCTTACGTTTCATTTATCAGTGCATCTGACTTGTGTTGGGAGTCAGCATCTGTTTTCCAGCAGACCTTTCTATGGGTAAATTCACCTAATGACTAAAGTGTGGGAATCCAAAAGGAAACAGAAGGTTGTGTGTTTATTCCAATACTCTTTTCTTTGGGCAGGTCTGCCAAACATCTCACCTCCCATGTCACTGGGACGTCTCAATGGCGATGTTTAGCAGCTCGGAGCGGCTCTGGAATGAGTCAGAGCGCCTCAGATGGGATGAGAGGAATGAGACCTTGGAGGCACCATGGCAGGACGAGGGGGAGCGCAATTACTATGCCATGCTGTACTCTCTGCTTATCCTAGCCATCGTGTTTGGGAACGTGTTGGTGTGTCTGGCCGTGCTGAGGGAACGTTCCCTCCAGACAACCACCAACTACCTGGTGGTGAGCCTGGCTGTGTCTGACCTGCTCGTGGCCTCTCTGGTCATGCCCTGGGCTGTCTACCTGGAGGTGAGTGTCTGCGTTTACATCCTTCAGTATCTCACGCATGTTCTTTTCAATAGCGTTTTAAAAATGTATTGTAATTACATCCATATAGAAGGATTTTCTTTACATATTTTGGGAGGTTGAATGGTCATATTTTGCACTCTTTGGCAGAGGTTTCATTCCTGCTGCTAATGTTTAGAGTAGCAGAAGCTGAATCAAACTTTTATCCATGCTGAGGTGGGATCTGACAGAAATGGAACTCATTTGCATTGGTCTGTTTTTCCCTTTGAATTTTCTTGTGAAGCATTACACCGCTTCCAGCTCTCCACTTATTCTTCTCCACCATGCCCGCACATCAACTCTTTAACCTGAATTCCAGAGAACATCACAGAGTTGCAGGGGGCAAAATGAGACGAGAAGATTTCAGGTCATTTTGTGCCCAGTGTTCTCACTCAGTTGCCCCATAACTGTTTGGGTTGATGATCTTACCCCGCTGGACAAATTCTGATGCAACGTGTTGCAACTTGCCAGCCTGCAGGGCCTTCCACAGAAATACACTGTTTGGTCTTTGTGATACTCGTCAACATGAGGCTGGGATTGGTTTGAAACAGAAGTTGATATTTGCTTTCAGTGCCAGTTTGAGCTGAAATCTCATGGATGCACATGCAGATACCCACAGCAGGACTTCCAAAGAGCAATTTAATTTTCTTCTTATCAGGAGAGCTTTAGAAGAATCTGACCTTAAAGGAAATTACAGCCAAATAGAAACCAGCTAAAGTGTTAAGGTCAAACGTTTTGCCCCTTCTAATTACACCTTGGTAGTTCATTTTTATTTATCCATGGACATTTTCTAACTATTTCAACCATTCATTTTAAGCAAGTGTTTCATCCACTCAGCTATCACTGTTTCATCATTTCTTTTCACTTGCTAACAAACTAGTTCCCATTCCTATTGGGATTACATCATTTTTAATCCTAATTGCATGTTTGCCTGCTTATGGATGTTTGTTTTTATTAATTGTTGATAATTAGTACCCTGCAATATTCCCACTAACAGCTGCAGAAGTGCCGCCTAACAGGAAATAAATCATGGAGAGCCCTGAAGCAGGGGGGAAGCAAGACATGATTAGAAATATGGAGGATGTAGACGGGATAAAATACCGTTATTTAGGAGTGAATGAGTTGACATTATGAAGAGAACAGAGGAAAGTTGTGTGGAAGACAAAATAAAAAAGTTAAACTCAAAGAGGGATGAGGGTCATTTGAGCTTATTACATGGTGACAGCTGTGTGGGTGATCCAAAGACAGTAATGATGATGAAAGTATTTTAGATAGTGATTCAGTATTTATGTAGATTATACATAATTGCTTAAGGATATATTGAATATTAAATAAGAGCGTCATCTGCTCTGTAATTGGCTGAGCCACAGATGATAAAGAGGCTTCTGCAAACTTGTGAATTTCATTCTTATCCAACCTTCGCAGCAAAAAACCTTTTATAGTTTCTGTTCACTTTTATTTACTCCTTGCAGATTACTCACTAGTGTAACATAGTTTTTCTGGTAATTATCGCTTTCCTTCGTGTTACTTGCTGTTCAGCAGCTCCATTAAGTATGGAGGTGCACATGACCATCAGACAACCACACTTCACTAAGGTCACTGAACGCTGCAAATTTACTTCAGGCAGGCTCGTAAGTGTGTATAGAACAACCATCTTGAAGCTCGCAGAGACAGAGAGTGTTCCTGCAGGACAGGCGTTTGCCAACATGAGTCCTGAAGTCCGGTTGTGTTTAATAAGCAGCCAACCTTTCGTGCCCGAATTTTGCTCAGTGTCAGCAGAAAGTGCTTTTTCTCCTGCAGTGCAGACGATTCAACAGCAGACCAACTCAAAAAAAACGTAATTACACACCCAGTGAGCAGAAGTTGACAGATTAAAGATGATTACATCCTCCGAAAGGTCAATTTAGGGTGCCATAAACCTCGACAGGGTTCAGTCATGGGTTTAACTTCCTAGCGAGCAGCTATGCTGTAAAAGCATGTGCTACTTTTTTTTTAAATTTGGAGTTGGATCTCCTCATTTCAGATTCAAAGGGGAGTTTATTAAACACTGTAAAAACTTGTTATTAAAAGATAATATGACACAAAAGTCCAATATTCATTATTTTAGAGTAAATTTAAAAGAATATTGTTTTAAAAAAAAAAGGCTGGGGAGAAATTTATTAGTTCAGCATCAGAGGTAAAGACTTTCAGCTCCCAAGACTAAGCACCATCACCCTGGGAGCTGTAATCTGAAGGTCTGCAGATTAACCTGATGTAGAGGGATGCTGATGAGCTTTTGCAGGTGTGTTCTTACGAGAAAAGTCAGTGAGCGTCGCTCTTCCTGTCCTCAGCTGGAGCCAATCATGTGCCCTTGAGCAAGTCATATTATCCTTGAATGGAGCAGCTGATCTATGACTTGTACTTGAGCAAAGTGGTTGCAATGGCAGTAATGAATGAGCGCTCACGTCTAGCACTTCATCCTAAACAATGTCGCTCAGCCTCCAAAACTATGCAACATGACTGTATAGAAACGGCTCCATTTGTAAAGTGGAGGCTATATTCTCTTTTTAGGGTAGTCAGGTGTTAAATGAGCTGGTTCATATATAGCACTTTTATACTCGAGCACTCGGAGCGCTTTGTACGACTTGCCTCATTCACACAAGCACTTTTTATACACCTTTATATCTAACATTGACACTCCAATGAATGCATCGGAGCAACTTTGGCATGCAGATTAGCAGTCAGGAATTGAACTACCAACGTCTGATCTAGTCTTATAATTAACCTGTGCATTCTCAGTAAAAACCATACAGTACTTTACAAGTCATATCTGTTAGGGCACCTGGGTTGTTGACCCAGTGTTTTGAGTTTTTTATTATTATTGAACTTTGATTTTGTCATTATTTATATTTCTAGTATTTTGGTTTCTATGTTAGCGTTCTTAGTCTCCTGGTTTCTGTCTCTGCTTCATGGTTCCTCTGTCTCCCCTGTCACCTGTATCCCCTTGTTGCGTCTCTGTGTTATGTTTCCTGTTTTACTTTGAAAGTCCGTGTCTCATGTCAGTGTTTCTAGTTTTGTTTTCCTTGTCTCTTGAGGTCTGATTTGTCCCAGCTATGTTTCCCTCCCATCTATTCCCTAATTGCGCCCTCTGTGTATTTAAGTCCTGTGTTTTCCTTGGTCTCTGTCGTGATCTCCATCATCTCTTACTGTGTGTTCTGTCTGTCAGCCTGCATACCTTGTTTAGTTTATTTTTATTTTCAGTTCAGTTATTTTTTGCCATCCTGCAGTAAAGCTGTGTTTGAATTCACCTTTTTGCCTCCATGAGTCTGCACTTTGGGTCCACCATTACTGCCTACCGCACACAGACATGACAACATCATCCCTGGATCGATGACTTGTAATCGATGACACCTGTTCAGCTGCTCATTAGTACAAATATGTAATCAGCCAATTACATATATTACTTTCAAAGCATTTAGGTACGTAGACATGGTCAAGACGACCTGCTGAAGTTTGAGCATCAGAATGGGGAAGAAAAGTAATTTAAGTAACTTTGAATGTGGCATAGTTGTTGGTTCGTGTCTCAGAAACTGCTCATCTGCTGGGATCTTCACACACGACCATCTCTGAGGTTTACCAACCTTGAAGCAGATGAACTACAGCAGCAGAAGACCACACCAGGTGAAAGTGAGGCTACAATTCACATGGGATCAAGAGGCGAGATAATAGTTGACTGGAAAAACATAACATTGGCTGGCCTGATGAATCTCAGTTTCTGCTGCAACATCTCAAATGGGAGGATCAGAATCTGTCTTAAACAACATGAAGACATGGATCCATCCTATCTTGTATCAACCGTTCAGGGTGCTGCTATTTTAATGGTGTAGAGGATATTTTCTCGGCATACTTTGGACCACTCTGTGCCAATTCAGCATAACTTCATTACCACAGCCTACCTGAGTATTGTTGCTGAACATGTTCATGCCATTATGACCACAGTATACCCATCTTCTGATGGCAGCATTAAGCAGCATAACGTATTATTACACAAAACTCAGATCATCCCCAACTGGTTTCTCGAACATGACCATGACTTCACTGCATTCAACTGGCCTCCACAGTCACCAGGTCTCAATCCAATAAAAGAGCTTTAGTGTGTGGTGGAACAGGAGATTCATATCAAGCTCACGGTCAATAGTTCAAAACATGGTTTCTACTTCTCCCTCTGTGGTGGCCTTATTTGCCTGATTTTTGTTTTGGTCTCACACACTTATTAAAATAATTTAGAGTCCTCTTCAATTAGGTTGCAGTGCTGTTTACATGCATGAACATAGTGTGTGTAGAGCCCTTATTTATTGGAAATGTATTTAATTGGGGGCACAAAGACTGAAAGCATGATCTAGGTTATTTATTTCTTTAAACAGCTAGTTCTTGGTTAGTGTTTGGGCTTAAAATCAAGATGATAAAGGTGTCACAGCAATTTGCTTGAATAGATGCAGGCATTCAGTTTGATTCTCAGTATGATGAGGCCCAATTCCATGCAATTTACTGAAAGCATAAAGATTATCACTGTTAATGAAGGTACATCAAACACTACATTGCAATGTTGTATTTCAAGCAACAACTGTGGAAAAAGACTTCCAGGAAACGGTGTCTCATGTGAGCACACTAAATACTTACAAATTGAAGAGAAACAGTATGTAGTTTCAAACTGGTACACAACGCAAAGCTGTTCTTCAATTTTCACACTCTTAGTTTGTGGAAGGATTTGTGTTGAAACTTTGTTATCTTAGTAGCAATCATAACCACAATGGCATCGTTGTGCCGTCGTCATTAGATAATTATCTGAGACCTGACAAAATTCCCCCCGAGCCTCCTGAGAGAAGACTTTATTCAACAGAAAGCAACTGATGTTAGTGTGTGAAGTTTGACAGAATGCCTTCTTTGAGATGAAATTTGGATTTCCACGTGTCGACAAAGGTTATGACGATGTTAGGTTAAGCAGGTTAGACATGTGAAATTTTTCTGAATTCAAACATGTGACACCTCTGGTGTAGAAAAAAATAGCAAAAAGAAGCTAATTTGACCTATTTATATACTTGTATGTGTATGTGCATGTGTGCCTGCTGCCTCTCTGTGTAGGTAGGCATATATTCACTTGCTGGATTTGAGAGATTCAGTAGTGAGGCAATGCTGCTTGGATCCCATTTATTTCTGTCAGACAGTTATTACCAGGTATTATGGTGCCTAAGTGAAAGCCTGTCGACTTGAGTAAGACTCTGCTGGGGAGGAAGAGGTGGGGGTACTGGTGTGTTAACTGGAGGCTTATGCCCTTTGTGAAAAAAAAGTTTGACAAATACCTTCAGTGTAATTAAACCTTGCATTTAGATGGGCACCCTCCTTCGGCTTATTTCCATGCCACTCATCACGGCACTGGAATAACAGGACTTTTTGCACTTGAGTACTTTGGATTACCTTGCTACAAATCTGAAACACTATATCATAACATAAACACACATTAATAAACCAAAGTGATATCCCGGTAGTCACAAACGCCCAACTTCAGTGTGTCAGGGTTAATATGTGACTCATGCTGGCAGCTCAGACTTGATTTTCTTTATGTAATTTGGGCCAAAGTGCCTCTTGTGTGCCCTTTTTTTCCCCTCTTCACGAAACCTTTTTGTCACCTGCGCTGCACTTCACACTTGACTGTGAAGAAGGGGAAGAAAAGGAGGGGGAAACGTGAGTGTCGTTAATCTGCCTGTCTGTCCTTTGCAGGTGGTCGGCGGAGCCTGGCTTTTCAGCCGGCTCTACTGTAACATCTTTGTCACGCTGGATGTGATGATGTGCACCGCCAGTATTCTCAACCTGTGCGCTATCAGCATTGACAGGTGAGTGCGAGTGTGTGTGTGTCTTTATCTTTTTGCTGCAGTTACTATGTATGACTACAGATGTTGCCATGACATCTCCAGTGTATTATTGTATTATTTCAATACATTCATTTGCCGCAATAACAAACAAGGTTCTCCTGCAGTATTTGTTGTGGGGTTTTAACACATTGCTATTACTCTTGATTTGTTACTCATTATATTACTTTATATTGCATCATTGCCTAAGATACAGCTACAGCTAACTTAGAATCGCCAATAAATTAACATGGATGTCTTTGGACCATGGAAGAAAGCTGCTAGAGAAAACTCACATGGGCACGGGATGAACATGCCAACTCCACAGAAAAAGACCCAACAAACGAGCAGATCTGAACCACTCTGCCAGATAATGAGGAAACGTGAAACCAGAGTGGTGGCCACATATCAACAAGAATCTCTGTCCAAGCAAGAGCCGTCAAAGACCACATTTCCTCCAGAGCTGAGAACTCCCTCCACAAAGCGAGTCCCTGGACGAAGGATCTCTGGCTCCAGCTTAGATTTCCTCAAGAACATCAAAACGATATCTGCCAATTTTTGTTATATCAATATGATAAGCATTTGTGAGGATATAATGGGAAAAGGCCAAACCTCACAGTGGTGAAGACTGCTTCCAAAGAGTCCTCCTTTGGATCGACTCCAAAAGTGAATCACTCCTAAGTTGGGCCAGGGCCCAAAACGTCAATGCAAATCTGTTCAGAATTTTTTTTTTGAGTAGATTGGACAAAAAATAAACATAAAAAATCCAGTCCCACAATCCCCTTGGCGGAGGTTATGAAAAGTAAAATATAACATTCTTACACTTAATTTTAGTAGTGATATTTTTATAATGCCAGCGAGAAAATGCTCACAGTGTGGTGGGAGTTTCTTTTAGTCAAAAACCTACAGAGAAATCTGCAGCTTTGATCACTTAGAGAGCTTATTGTGAGAGTTTGTCATTTGTTCACTATTCCAAAGACACTTGCTACTGGTTCTTGGTTTATTAACAATGAAATAATCAGATATAAATAACCAAACTTCCATAATGAAGCGCCAAGTGTAAACAATAATAATAATGCAAATGCAAATAATGCGAATGCTTGAGGTAGATAGTAATGAATTCTATTGAACTGCAGGTGCAGTTGGAACTGCAAACAAACACTAGTTAGACTTCAGAAATAACTCAAGTTCAAAAGCAAAAGAACAATGAAGACAGCACACAAAATAGAAAACAAGAATCTAAAAAAAACCTCAAACTCATAACCCTGAGTCCAAAATCCAGAACAATAGCAAAAAAAAATCATGCTCTGTTAATGCTGTGTTCGTGAAATGTGTCTCCTGTCAGAAGTGGCCAAGAAATCATTATAAATGAATTAATAAACAACAAAACCAACAATGAGAATCCGGGTTTAATGAGGCAACATGGCACAACAGAAATGCCATGGAGCTCTGAGGCCAAAAAAGGGCAGTGGCCCCAATTCCAGAGCTTCTAAACATGTTAATCTGGCAGAGATTGTATCCTGTAAAACTTTCCTGACATCATTTTTTTGTAGGAATCCAGCTGAATGTTGCCGAATCAACTGGTTAAATACTTTATGGGGCTGTCTTCACAATTAAATGAGCAAATCAGATATCCTGAAACCCTTCTTTTATTTGTTGGACTGCTTGATTCTTTTGGATGTTTCATAATTTGCACCTGAGCAATGAAGTCGTCCTGAACGCTGCTCTTCTTTCTGTTTAATACAGAAGTCAAAAGCACCTCTGCAGCATCAGATGTTTGTGTGCTTCTAAATTAATGCAAAGCCCCTGGGACATTGCGTGTCACTGAGATCAGTATTACCTTCGCAGCAGCACCGCACATTGATCTCTTTGAAAACAGAGGATTTGTCCGCTTTCAACGGCTCTTCAGAAGCAGCGTAAATACGCGATAACCCAAGTTCTACCGTGAAACTTCAAGAAGAATTGTCCCGGTGAAAGTACTTACAGTTTAAGTCATGCTTTGAGTGGTGATTTTAAGAGCTGATGAAGCTAAAGGTGTAACGTAAAGCAGCGCTTGATCAATAAAGGTTGCATATAATTTTTTTTATCATTCAACTTTTTTCCTTTCTTTTCCTTAATTTTTTTAAAATCTTTGCATTTATTCTAACCCAGCAGTGCCGTAGCAGGAGGTTAAAGGCAAAGGGAAGTAGCGTGGGAAGAATATTTTTAGTGGACGTCCGCGTTTGGCTCCGGGTTTCACTCTGTATTTTGCCCAGAGAAGAACAGGAGTAATTAGCCTGATGAGGATAAACAATCATGGCAGTTGTCTGGCTCTAAACAACATTACATCACATCTATTTTGGGTTGGGTTCCAGCATAATTGCAGCTTCTTCTAGGCTATTGCTGGACAGTTTTTCCGGGCTCATTATACACTCTTGGCATATAGTGTGCTGATTAACTCTTAAATCAAAGCCTCACTAGAGTTACTGCTGAATACCCATTTGTTTCTAAATAATAGTGCCTGGTACGCCTTCCCATTGTTGGTCTTTATACCATCCACTTTTTCTCTGCATTGCATTTCTTGGCATCCCCAAAGCCCAACACTCTTTTTCTCCCTCTAATTATTCCCTTTTGCAGGACCGCATCAGCACTTTTTCCTTCATTCAAAGGTCACCACCTGTCCTCTGTACAAATACGTCTGCAAAGCTGAGCAAACTCTAATCTTTGTCTGTGTCTGCAGGTATACGGCAGTAGTGATGCCCGTCTTGTACAACACCACTCATCGCTCCAGAAAAAGAGTGTTTGTCATGATTGCTACCGTGTGGGTCTTGGCCTTCGCGGTGTCCTGCCCCCTGCTGTTTGGATTCAACACCACAGGTCAGCTCAGCAAAATTTAAACTTTGGCTTGTTTTCTGGTTAACGTTAATTACGTAATTTAGAATTAAAGTTTAGTGTTCTTAGCATTTAGGATGGCCGTGGGGAGTAACTCAAGTGCTGTAAACATTTCATGTGTCGTCTGAGTTTTGTCAAGTCTGTGAAAGTAACAGCAAATGATATTATTGGCATTAAGAGCTGAAACATGTCGATTCTGAAGGATGTGGGCAAACCAGGGAAGCAGAGTCTAATGCAGTATTCCTGTCATGTTGTGAAGGATATAATCACAGAGAAAATGACCATTCATGTCACACTTTTGCAGTGTTTTCACAGAGTTTGAGATTTTGTGCAATTTCTGACAGCTACAACATTTCCTGTTAAAAATAAGTAAATATATAAACCAACAAGTGTAAGATTCACTGCAATGACACAACTGCTTAATAAAACCCAGCGTTACAGCTTTTCTCATTTGGATGTTGTTACCAGAGATGGGTAACGCGTTACTGTAATCTGATTACTTTTTTCAAGTAATGAGTAAAGTAAGGGATTACTATTGCAAAAACGGTAATTAGATTACCGTTACTTTCCCGTAGGAACGCTGCGTTACTGCGTTACTAAAACCGTGATTTTTTTGCGAGAATGTCTCATGACAGTGACGTAAGCGAGTGCGACATTCGTGACAACAGCTGTGTGCAGATCAACAATGGATCATATATCGAGAGCGGGAGAGAGTAAACCGTGCAGCGTTTAAAGCGTGGAAGTACTGACCTTACTTTGAGTTTGATTCCATAAAAAGTGACAAAAACATTTGCGTCCGTTGTGCGTGGGAAGAAAACTTATTTTTACAGCGAAAAAAAACCCTAAACAAGCACCGAGTGTGTTACCACGTAATGGGAAACTCACAGAGAAACTCGCGGATTCTTCAACTGACCACTGCGGCACACCTGAACCAGGGCAAACCTCCGCCTACCCTACTCCTGCTTTACAAGTGAAAATAGAGCAACAGGACCACTAGTCTTTGATTTTATTTATTTTATGCAGTGTTTTACTTGCATCTATTTGAAAGACTGAGTGTAAACACACACACACAAAATTATGTGCTGGAATGTGCAGAAAATAGGTTTAAATGTTAAACTAATTTCTTCAAGTCAGAGAATGTTGCATATAATTTAATTGTTGCTTGATGCATAAAGTTAAAAGATTAAAACTGATAAAACAAGTTTTAAAAAGAGACTTTTCCATTTGATTACATTTTGTATGATGGATTATGCAGAAAAAGTAGAATTGGGCTGAAAGATCTATTGCTTTATTACCTATTCAGGTTGTAAATCGTGTTTTTAAAAAGTAACTAAGTAACTAAGTAATTAATTACTTTTGAAAATAAGTAATCAGTAAAGTAACAGGATTACTTTTTGGGGAAGTAATCAGTAATTAGTTACTGATTACTTTTTTTCAAGTAACTTGACCAACACTGGTTGTTACTTGCACAAGTAAGAGCGTTTACCATCAACAGATGGTGAATCTGCTCAGATGAACATTTTACAGGTGTAGAAGCCTGACTAAGGAGAAGAAGAGCGAGGAAGGATTTATGGCAGTGTAGCAAGGAGATTACAACAGCAGGGAGATGCAGAGGGTGGATGCAGTTTTGATGGTGGGTTTTCTCCTGTTACAGTGCAACGGGAGCATTAGGTGAGGTTGATCAGTATGCATGACCAAAAGACACAGCAGCATGTGCAGTGATTCCTGTACTGTGCACAGTAGGGCTATTTTTTTATTTTGCATGTGTTTTACTTTTCTATGCTGTTCTGTATTTAGTCTAACAGCATTTTACTCTATGGTGGGATCACTGCAGGAACAAAAATCCCTTCATTCTTGTCTGCAAGTAGAACATAAAACCTTGCTATCTTGAACTCAGCATCTGAAGTATTCAGCTCATCCAAGTATCCACTTTCATACACAATCGTGGTCAGAAAACCTATAGTTTTACAGTGGGGCAAAAAAGTATTTAGTCAGCCACCGATTGTGCAAGTTCCCCCACTTAAAATGATGACAGAGGTCAGTAATTTGCACCAGAGGTACACTTCAACTGTGAGAGACAGAATGTGAAAAAAAAATCCATGAATTCACATGGTAGGATTTGTAAAGAATTTATTCGTAAATCAGGGTGGAAAATAAGTATTTGGTCACCTCAAACAAGGAAAATCCCTGGCTCTCACAGACCTGTAACGTCTTCTGTAAGAAGCTTTTCTGTCCCCCACTCGTTACCTGTATGAATGGCACCTGTTTGACCTCATCATCTGTATAAAAGACACCTGTCCACAGCCTCAACCAGTCAGACTCCAAACTCCGCCATGGCCAAGACCAAAGAGCTTTCGAAGGACACCAGGAAAAGAATTGTAGACCTGCACCAGACTGGGAAGAGCGAATCTACAATAGGCAAGCAGCTTGGTGTGAAAAAATCAACTGTGGGAGCAATCATCAGAAAATGGAAGACATACAAGACCACTGATAATCTCCCTCGATCTGGGGCTCCACGCAAGATCTCATCCCGTGGGGTCAAAATGATCATGAGAACGGTGAGCAAAGATCCCAGAACCACACGGGGGGACCTGGTGAATGACCTGCAGAGAGCTGGGACCAAAGTAACAAAGGTCACCATCAGTAACACACTACAACGGCAGGGAATCAAATCCCGCAGTGCCAGACGTGTTCCGCTGCTGAAGCCAGTGTAACACTTCTGGAGTCGTTACAGTATACTAGGACCAGTTAGGTTCGACTACTAGAGTAGTAATGAGTGTAGCATGTAATAAAGACCACAGACCAGAAAATACGTTTAAATTGCCGGCTTGTTATTTTGTGAAGACAGAGAATAGACAGTTAACACACATCACATAAAACATCCAACATCACACATTTAAGGAAAACAAGATATTTTCTTTCCCCTTTTTGTTCAGTATATTCTGTTAGTTTGTCCTATTTATCTCAAAACCTTTTATTTGGCTTTAAAAGGATGTTATTTTCAACCTAGGTTATTGTCTTATTTATTTCAAGTTCTAAGTTCAAGTTTACCCTTTGATCTATTTGCATTAACACTGTGTTATTTTAAATCAAGTTCAGTTCTTTAGGCCCAAGATTTAATTTAATGTTGGTCTAGGTTCACCTTTCAATCTCAACCAGTTCTTATTTTGTTTTAACCCAACAAACTTATTTACATTTCCATTAACACCATTAGAGCATTAAAATGTGAGGTTGACCAAAATAATTTACAAAAACATGTAAAAACTAAAAACAATTCAGCAAAAGGCTGAATAATCCCCTTAAACAAACAAATAAACAAAAGAAAGTTGTCTCTGTGTCCTTTAACTATTAATCCTGGAATTACTCCAAATGATTATCCAGTGCTTTGAAAGTCCGCTGTTCTTTTGCAGAGGTGTATGGATTAATCCTACCAGTTTTTTCAGCGAAAGAGCTCAACGTCCAGCAGGGGGCGTTTTCCCTTTTCCTGCTCGGTACAGTTCAATGGGTCCGTGGGTGGCTCGCCATCTTGTTTCTCGCTCAGCGGATCAAACTCCGATTCTAGCTCGGTATTTCCCGATCCAAACCTTAATGGCCTACCATAACAACAAAATAAAGTGCATAAACATTCGAAAATAACACAAGGGTAGCTCTTAAATAACAGTAAAAGTCCATTTTTCCAGCTTATTTAGCCGTGAATGAGGTGACGCCAAAATGGCGCGCTGAAACACCGTCAAAGGCCTTTGAAGTACAGCCTGTGTGTCGGTTAAGCACGAATCCACCGTGTTTAACATAAAACAACATAAATCTGCTACCTTGGCTCTCCGTTTGCATGAAATGAGCAATATAATACAACAAAACATTTCTTGCATGAAATAAAATACAATTTCTAAACTCACCAAGTCCCGTTCGGTTATGTTCACAACGTCACCGAGGCAAGGACAGGTCGGAAAAACAAAAAATATATTCTCCAGAGTACAAAAATGGCTTTATGTAGATTTCTGGCTCGTTTTTAATCTTTTTTCACTCGTTTAGGCAGCAGCTCCGCAAGGACTGTCTGCATTTCTCCCTCTCTAGCATCAAAAAGAATGAACAACCCGATTGGGTGTGGCTATCACAGGAGTCACGCTGCAGCGTGCCCTTTCACAATAAGAGTCTCAACACATATTTTAGCCATTTTACCTGAATTAACATAAAACACCATGAATTAGCAAGTTTTGTACTCTTTTAACATGTTTTTAAACACAATGAAATCCTATAACATGAATTATATCATTGCTGATGTTTTTAATGAATTTTCTAACCATTATGATCTATTTATTTATCACCTGTGATATATTTCTTATGACTGTTTTTACTAACAGGCTTTTATTTATTGGCAGTTATGTTAACCAGGGTTACACCAGTGCATGTCCAGGCCCGTCTGAAGTTTGCTAGAGAGCACATGGATGATACAGCAGAGGATTGGGAGAATGTCATGTGGTCAGATGAAACCAAAGTAGAACTTTTTGGTATAAACTCAACTCGTCGTGTTTGGAGGAAGAAGAATACTGAGTTGCATCCCAAGAACACCATACCTACTGTGAAGCATGGGGGTGGAAACATCATGCTATGGGGCTGTTTTTCTGCCAAGGGGACAGGACGACTGATCCGTGTTAAGGACAGAATGAATGGGGCCAAGTATCGTGAGATTTTGAGCCAAAACCTCCTTCCATCAGTGAGAACTTTGAAGATGAAACGAGGCTGGGTCTTCCAACATGACAATGATCCAAAACACACCGCCCGGGCAACAAAGGAGTGGCTCCGTAAGAAGCATTTGAAAGTCCTGGAGTGGCCTAGCCAGTCTCCAGACCTCAACCCCATAGAAAATCTGTGGCGGGAGTTGAAAGTCCGTGTTGCTCGGTGACAGCCCCAAAACATCACTGCTCTTGAGAAGATCTGCATGGAGGAATGGGCCAAAATACCAGCTACTGTGTGTGCAAACCTGGTAAAGACCTATAGTAAACGTTTGACCTCTGTTATTGCCAACAAAGGTTATGTTACAAAGTATCGAGTTGTATTTTTGTTATTGACCAAATACTTATTTTCCACCCTGATTTACGAATAAATTCTTTACAAATCCTACCATGTGAATTCATGGATTTTTTTTTTCACATTCTGTCTCTCACAGTTGAAGTGTACCTCTGGTGCAAATTACTGACCTCTGTCATCATTTTAAGTGGGGGAACTTGCACAATCGGTGGCTGACTAAATACTTTTTTGCCCCACTGTATACTCGAGGCATTCACTGTCAGTGAAACCAGGTAGGACAGAGAGTCTTTTGCTTTTTAACACTACATCATTTTTGATTTGGGTTGCTTATTGCTTGTTTACAAATGTGTTGTAGCGTGGCATTACATCTGCTATGGCCCTGCCTCTGAAATAGAGAAGCTTATATTGAGCAAACAAAGAGAGCATTCACATAATAAATTTCAGAGCATAAAACAGCTATCTGCTCAAGAAACATGGAGCCAAACACTGTCATGAGGCCAAAAATGGCTCCACTGTTACTCTGCTGGACTCAAATATGTGACTCTCCCAGCCAGAGGGGCCAGTCTATCAAAGTTGTTGTCTCAGAGACTGAGATGTATTGGACTCAGCACTGTAATGTATTTTGGAGTGAATGATGATTATAGTTCAAAATGCTTTCCCCTGAGCAAGTTTACATAAAATATAGAAACATTAGATGTTCGCTACAAACCCGTAACCTCAGCCAGAATCATCCCGCTTTGCTTGTAATCATTACTCTTTTGTGAATCTTTTAGCCAAACTGCTGTATTTGAACAACATGCATGACGTCCGTTTTGGCTCCGATGAAAGCCACAGAGATGGCACGTTAGCAAGTGTCCAGAATAAATTGTGGACTTGTTGTGGAAATTTCAATTACCAAGTCCTGCAGACACGATGAGTTGTAACAACACCTTTATTTCAGCTATCTCATGCATAAGGAGGGACGTCAGTCAGGGGGCACTGAAAGTCGTCTCTGACAATGAACAGTTCAGGTCCTTTTTATACAGTCACAGAACAAAAGGCTTTTACAGTTTCAGTTCACACCTTGGCTCTAACCAGACAGACTCTCTACCATCTGTGTGAATCTCCCCCACTCTGGGGTCAAGCCTTCCTGTGTGAGCTTCCCCATCCTGGGAGACATTCACCAGTTTCTCACTGTCTGTTTCCCAGCGTGAATAAGGTGTGAACCAGACATACTAAACTAAGTGACATGAAAGCATTTCATCAGGACAATACATTAAAGAGAAATCCCACCACCCATACTAGACTAGGTAACATGAAAGCAAGACAATACATTAAAGGACAATACACTAAAGAGAAATCCCACAACAGTTCCCACCCTCTTGATTGTATCTCAATCACTAGTACCAAGGATTTCTCTTCCTAACATTCTGTTAATTACATCAGCCATATTGCACACTCAAAAGGTTTCACAATATGCATCATTCTTACAGTGTCAGGAAAATAATTTCACTCATCACAATCATCCTCGCTTTCGCTATCCTCAGTGTAATCTTCAGCCTGCAATAGGGGAAGCTGCAACTTGGGAGACTCGCTTTCTCTTGTCAGTGCCACTGTGATTAATCTTTATTATGCCCATTGTGTCTGCACCGGCCTGGTCCACTCCTATGATTAAATAAAAGGAGTCTTCTTTGGAGTCGTGGCATTGTCCTGGGAAGTTTGGTCTCCTGGAAAATGGGTTCCAATTCAGGTTCTTAATCGTTAGCAGTAATGGGTTCAGGCCGGTACCAGTCGCCAATTGGGCTCTAACAAAGGAAAAACTGTTCTTACTTTTCATCTTACCCTCTGTTGATTTTGCCTGTTCTCCCCAGTACCCCGGCCTGGAGTGCCACCACACAAAACTCCAACTTGGACACCACTTCTGGTATCCCGGAACGCCATGTCCAAATATGCACAAATAAACATCATAACCTCTCCAGCTTTCATTATAGCCTTTACAGTCTATCACATTGCACAGATCAAAACTGAAAGTCTGGGTAGTTGCATACGTATAGTGTAGCTCAATGTACCCGCCATACTCAGTAAGGCATTTGTCTCTCATCTCGTGGTTTGCTCCTTCTGTTGCACGAACCTCCTTGGATGTTGGCATGGTGCTTGGCTGCTGCTCTCTCCAGAGGCTCCACCAGAGGGCAACCATCAGCCCACTGAAGAGCATCAGAGCTACCCCAGTGATGAGGTGCTTCCTGGCTTGTCGCATTGTTGCAGGTAGAGGGTAGACTGCCCACTACCTGAATGAGGTGCGGGGATTATTCTGCCCCGTTTGTCTTTTCTAGTTGCTCCTCCGTTCTGGGTGGTTCTCCTCCAAACAGCTTACAGTGGCTGGCGTGGATCCAAGTAACTCGTTCTCCAACCTTTACCGCTGTTTGTGTGGTCAGTAGGACTTGGAATGGGCCCAGCCACCGCTTCGCCTTCCAGTGTCTCCTCCTGAAGTCCTTCACTAACACCCAGTTCCCTGGTTTGAACGGGTGCAGGGGTCCTTCTGCTGGCCTGGGCAGGGCTGCTTTCACTGCTCGGTGTACCTGCGAGAGAGTCCTGGAGAGATTTTGACAGTACACAATCATTTCGCTGTTGCACAACTCTGTGGATATGCCAGTCCATTTGGGGGGTTCTGCCCCCACTCTGGCAGGTCGTCCATACAACACCTCATAAGGGCTGAGGTGTGCTGGAGGTCTGGCTCGCGTGCGCACATACATCAGCACGAGGGGAAGTGCTTTTGGCCATGTGAGGCCAGTTTCTTCACAGCACTTTGCCAGCTTGGATTTTAAGGAGCTGTTCATTCTCTCCACAGCACCTCCAGATTGTGGGTGATATGCACAGTGTGTTTGCAATTTGAAACCTAGTTGCTTGCTGATTTCCTTCAATGCCTGGTTCACAAAGTGAGTACCATTATCACTTGTGATTTTTTCCGGGATGCCCCACCTGGGAATGATATCTGACAGGAGGGCTTTTGCCACTGCACTGCTGTCTGCACTTTTAGTGGGGAATGCTTCTACCCACTTAGAGAACATGTCCACTACTACCAGACAATACTTCTTTCCCTCGGCTGGTGTCAATTCAATGAAGTCCATCATTAGATGGTCAAAAGGCATGTCTGGTGGGGGGTGTGCTGCAGTGTTTACCTGTACTGGGCGTCCCACATTGTTGGTCGCACAAATGAGACACCTTTTACAATACCTCTCAGCTGCTGTGGAAAACCCTTTGGTGAACCATAGCGATGTTACTGCTTGTAGCATCCCCCCTTTGGACGCATGGTCTAACCCATGTGTCCATTTTAGAAACCAGGGGAAGAAGTGTTTAGGTAGACATGGGCGGCCGTCCGGAGATCGCCAGACAGATTCGACCAGTGTGCAGCCATGTTTGCGCCAGAGAGTTTTCTCTGGCTGGGAGGCAAATGACTGTACAGCAGGAAGATCAGCGAGGTTGGGTGTGGACAGTGGTGCCAAGACCAGTTGGAAGGGTAGGCCTCCTTCGGCTGCTGCTTTGGCTGCTGCATCGGCGGCGGCATTTCCTTGGGAGACAGAATCAGTTTTACCTGTGTGTGCTGCACACTTCACTACAGCAATGCGAGCAGGCAGAAGGATGGCATCTAGCAGCGCTGCTACCTGGTTAGCATTGAGGATGGGCTTGCCATCAGATTTCAGGAACTTTCTGTGCCTCCACAAGGCGCCAAAATCGTGCACCACACCGAACGCGTAGCGAGAGTCGGTGTAGATGGTGGCCGACTGACTCTCCGCAAGTTTACAGGCTTCTGTGAGCGCCACCAGTTCTGCAGTCTGTGCTGAGAAGTGTCTGGGCAACGAGCCTGAAACGAGAGTGGCATGATCAGAACACACAGCAAAACCTACCCGGTTAGTTCCACGTGAATCACGTGAGGAGGAGCCATCTACATATAGCACTATGTCAGAGTTGTCGATGGGAACATCTAACAAGTCAATTTGAGGTGTACAAGTTTCACCCAATACAGCAGTGCAGCTGTGTGGTTCACCATCCTCTCGCGTGGGGAGAAGAGTGGCTGGGTTAAGTGTTGTGCATCGTTTCACTGTGATGTTGGGCATGTCAAGCAGTATGGAAGAGTACCTGAGCCAACGAGCTGCAGAAACGTGTGAAGTTTTCTGCTCCAGCAAAATGAGAGAAACTGCATGGGGTACCTGCACTGTCAGAGGAGAGTACCCTACAATGTCACGTGAGGCGAGCACGGCCTTCTCACACGCAGCTACTGCTCGTAGGCATCCAGGCAGTCCTGCAGCCACTGGGTCAAGCTTGGAAGAGTAATAACCCACCGGGCGAAGTGAATCACCATGCTGCTGTAAAAGAACAGAGGACATGAAACCATTCTTTTCATCCACCATTTGTGTATATGGTTTGGATGGGTTTGGAAGCGCTAAAGCGGGAGCTGTTTGCAGCAGCTGTTTTAAGGAAGTGAAGGCAGCTTCAGCCTCTGGTGTCCAAGAAATGTGATCATTGGCTGACAGACTTGCACCATGAATGAGTGCAGTGAGTGGGGCTTCCACAGAGGAGTAGTGTGGAATGAAATTGCGGCAGTATGATGTGGTTCCTAGGAATGACATCATCTGTTTTTTGGTGAGAGGTTTTGGAATGGTCATTACAGCTTCCACCCTCTTGGAGGAAATCTGGTGGGAGTTGTAAGAAATCACATGCCCTAAGAATGTGACTTGCTCTTTACAAAACTGCAGTTTTGACTTACTAGCTTTGTGGCCCTTGTGATGCAAATGTGTCAGTAAAGTGAGAGAATCTGCCAGACACTGCTCTTGTGTGGGCGCACACAGTAGCAGATCATCGACATATTGCAGTAACACTGTGCCTTCGGAGAGGATCAAGTCTGACAGGGAGTCTCTTAAGGCGGCATTGTAAATCGTGGGGGACTCACAGTAGCCTTGACACAACCGAGTGAATGTGTAAGCCTTTCCCTGGAACTCAAAAGCAAACCAGAACTGGCTATCTGGGTGAACTGGAACAGAGAAGAATGCATTAGTCAGGTCAGCAACAGTAAACCACATAGCGTCAGATGGGATTTGGGCCAAAATGGTGTGGGGGTTCGGAACCACAGGGGCTCTGGGGATTACAGCCTTGTTCACAGCTTGTAAGTCCTGCACAAACCGCCACTCAACAGGTTCATTAGGTCCTCTGATTTTCTTCACAGGGAATAATGGAGTGCGAACCGGAGAGGTGGGGCATGGGATAATTACTCCGGCCTTTAACAGGGATTCAAACACAGGAGTAATCCCCTCTATGGCTTCCCGTTTCAGAGGATATTGTCTTTGGCATGGTCTAAACGAGGACTTTGGAGTGATTACCACTGGCTCACAATCTGTAATCAGGCCTACATCATACTTAGATGAGGCCCACAGGCCGTCAGGCACCTCTGTCAGCAGGGGGTGTGAGGAGTTTAGAGGAGGTGTCGTTTGAAACAGACAGTGTGCGACAGCTATGTTCACTAGCTCAACTGAGCGGACACACTGGACTGTGCGTGTCATGGTCTTTTTGTAGGCTTTCATTTCTCGAGAAAACAGTACTGTGGGATTCTCTGTAGTCTCCCAATCGCAAGCGCGGTAGCACCGGTGCATAAATTCTCCCATGTCTTCCCACTGGCAGCTGTGAGCTTTTGCCAGGGGGACATGTGGGACGGATGCATCCATAGTAAACATGTTTCTTTGCTCATCGGTGAGAGAAATCGCAAGCGCAGCAAATGTGGAGCTCCAAAACATACATTTCACAGTTAGCAAATCATTCTCGGTTCTGTACCATTCTACCTCATAACTGTCATCAGGCCCATGCAGAGAAAAGTGAGACATGCAACTCAACTCCCCAGGAGCCATAAAACAGACATCTGGAGGCATGCAGTTGCGAGTCGCTTGCATGAATTCTGTAACAAGCGGCCCCTCCTCCAGCTTCCACCCGTAAGCGAAAGCTGGAGTCACGGGGTCATATTTCACCATCATATAATCATAGTCAGTTTGCGTGATTGTGATGCCATTATAGCAGGAGATTAAACTTATTTTCAGTTTGCACATCAAATCTCTTGCAAGCAAATTGACCGGGCACAGGTCTGAACACAAAAACTCGTGTGTGAATTTTCTACCCTGTCCGTCTACACAATACAGGGGTACGGTGAAAGTTTCTCTCTGTATAGTTCCTGATGCTGATACAGAATGAGTGAACCTCTCACCCAGCACGGGCTGGGGTGAGAGGTAATCTGAGCGTAGTACAGAGTGGGTGGCCCCGGAATCTACAAGAAATTCTACTTCCTGATTACAAACTAACATTTTATACAAGGGCAGTAGTTTATAAGGCGCAGTATTTAAATGTACATATGTACCAACTGGTGACAAAGAAATCTGCTCTACATGCTCAAAAGTGTGCTGTCTTAAAGTGTGTGTGTCTGTGTGTAAAACACTTTCTACATCAGTGGGTGTGTGTATGTGTGTGTGATTTTCACTTCCCTGCTCTGATGAGGTGGGCAAACCACAGCCTGAAGCGTACTCTGGCGTCCTTTCCCCCCGGCCTCAATCCGCCTGCACCCACTGCTGGCCCTGGTCACTTTGCCGTTGATGCTGGTCACCCCCAGGGTGGCTGTATCTAGGGCAGTTTCGCCTCCAATGTCCATGTTCACCACAGAGAAAACAGGTATCTGGATCTCCTCCAAACTGTCGTCGTTGTCGATCGCGTCCTCGATCACGTCTTCCTCCCCGGGCTCGGTCGCGCCAGCTGCCTTTACCATGGAAGTCACTCCGCGGGTTCGTTGCAGTCTTGTACAGCGTTAAGGCCGCGTTGTGGAGGTCGGCGCTCTGTTTTTCCTCTTTCTTGCGTTTTCTTTCGTCAAGGTGGTTCTGAGCATGGCGTGCATGGCGTCGCAGTTCCGTTAGCCGAGGTTCATCTTCTCCTCCCACATATGAACTCCTCACCTCGGCTGCCACATCTGGTCTCAGTCCCCGGAAAATATGGCCGCAGAGATGGTGCTCATATGTGGAGGCGGAGGCGCCCGTCATGTCATCTTTGGGTATTCCACCATTAACTTCAAACACAGTTGTCATGCGATGTATGAAATCATCCACAGATTCCTCCTTTCTTTGTTTGCAAGCTTGAATCTTTAACATGTCCACCTTATCCGGGAAAACCTCCTTTAGCTTATCCATCAGGTGGGTTACTGCAGTACAATATTCACGGTTTTCGCCATGCTCATAGGTCAGGTGTCGTATCCTCAGCGTAGGATCAGGCAAGTGAGGTGATATTCTCCTCAGGTCGCATGGTTTCAGCTTGCCTGCCACTGCGCGTCTAATTTCTTGACCTGTGGGACGATATTCTTGGCAGAAAATTAGGAGCTGCTCACCGAACCTTGCCCCCGACATGAGAGGGTCAGGTAGATGACTTGTGGCGTCAGCAATGTCCGATTGTGTCCAGGGTCTGTGAACTAAAATGGGTCCCTCGGGCCCTGCCACTTCCACCATCGGGAGCTGCAGGTCTTCTCCTCCTGCCTGTCGCCACTTCCGCATTCTCCGCACAGTCTGGAGGTTTTCGACTTCCTCGCTGCTGTCTGCACTCTCCGTATCGTCCCGGTCGTCATCAGTGGGACAATATTCAGGCTGATCCGCGGCAAAAGGCAGGACGTAATATCCATGGCGGCTGTCCTTACTTCTCCACTTTCCTCTCTCTTTCCTCCATCCCTGTGTTTTCTCTTTCATCTCTCCAGCTCGCGACGCGCTCCGTGTGTGACTGTGCGCTTGGAGGGCCTCTCTCGGCCCTCTGTTGGGTCTGAGTGTCATTTTTTCCGCTTCCTCCTGGCGGGCTTGCCGCTCCTCAGTCGCTGAACTGGCGCTGGCATCTTCTGGCGGTGAGTCGTGTGGTGCAGAGCGGGATATGGGGGGAAAGGAGTCCAGGTCCGCATCGGCTTTCAGGCTCTGCAAAACAGCCTGTACTGGGGAAGCACAGACAGTGCGTGAACAGGGAAATGATGTTTTGTTCTCCGTGTTATACGGAGGTGGTAGAGGCGCTGAGGCAGATTCTGCATCAGCCTCCCTTCCACGCACTTCTCTAGGTAATTCTTTCAGAGCTGCTTTATTTTCTCTCCTTTCTGCTTCCCTCATCCACATTTTCAAACATTCCTTCTCATCGCTTACCCTACGCAGATCTACAGTCCTAACTTTCCCTTTCTTCAATAATTTTGCTTCTTCCTCCCGCAACTGTTCCTCTATTTTCTTTAACTGGTTAACACTCAGCGATCCCTTTTCAGGAAACCCGTTTACTTTTTTCCACTTAACAACATATTTCATACACCCAATTCCCCATTTTTAACCATACAGTCAAATATTGAGTTTTGTCCCTGGCCGCCTGGTGGAACGTCTGCCGATCTACTGGATCTAGATCCCATTTTACTACACGAGGCGTCCCCCGTGAGGCCCTTGCCTTCTACGGACCAAGGAGCGAACACCGCCACTCCGTGCACTGTAGTACACGGAAATGGATTTCGACAGTGTACCCGAGTTGCTGTCCCTGTGACGTACTTGGACCGAACACAGGTCTGGGCCGGCTTCTCCCCAACAGCGCGCTCGAGCCAATGTCCTTGTGATGGGCCGTACCCAACACAAGCCTGGGGCCTCACACCACCAGGTTTTTCTCCCGGAGACTCGAACTCCGGGGTCGGCAGGCGTTCTCCCCCTTTTTTGCCAGACAAAAAACTCTCGTGACTTGTATAAATGGTAGATACAGCTCACCGTTCTGCAGGAGTTTCCCCTCGATTCGTCAAGGTGATCTCGGTGGTCGCTGAAACACAGGCTCCGCAACTCTGCCTTTCTCTTTGCTTTAAACAGCTGGCAGGACCGAAGCGTCTTGTTACCTCGGGGTGATCAGCCGTCACAGAGCCGTCCTTCAGCGAGAACACTGGATCACCCTGCTCACAGCGCCAACTGTTGTGGAAATTTCAATTACCAAGTCCTGCAGACACGATGAGTTGTAACAACACCTTTATTTCAGCTATCTCATGCATAAGGAGGGACGTCAGTCAGGGGGCACTGAAAGTCGTCTCTGACAATGAACAGTTCAGGTCCTTTTTATACAGTCACAGAACAAAAGGCTTTTACAGTTTCAGTTCACACCTTGGCTCTAACCAGACAGACTCTCTACCATCTGTGTGAATCTCCCCCACTCTGGGGTCAAGCCTTCCTGTGTGAGCTTCCCCATCCTGGGAGACATTCACCAGTTTCTCACTGTCTGTTTCCCAGCGTGAATAAGGTGTGAACCAGACATACTAAACTAAGTGACATGAAAGCATTTCATCAGGACAATACATTAAAGAGAAATCCCACCACCCATACTAGACTAGGTAACATGAAAGCAAGACAATACATTAAAGGACAATACACTAAAGAGAAATCCCACAACAGACTTTTTCCTGATATTTGCAAAAGCGGTTCTGTTTACCTTTGTGCACTCAACACTGGATTTTCACATAGAGCCTTCTTTATTGTCAAAACTTTAAATCATCAGCCCCCAAATTTCTATCTGCCTGTTAGATAGACAGTTGTTTTTATGCTGAGCCTTATTCGTCACTCATGTGCTTGTGTGCATTTCTGTCTGCCCCTGATTAGGTCATAGATGCCTTTAAATTTCATATTTTTACTTCTTCCAGTTAAAATTACACTTACAATAAATTGCCGCTTGCTATTTTCCTCATTTTAAAATGTTGCTATTAAAGCATTAATTAGACATGTTCTAAATTACTATAAGCACTCATTAACCCCGATCATGCCTGGATGCTCACTGACACACTCACTTGCTTCTTCATTAGTTACACATTGCTAGTACTCGGTTGGTTCCTCCTTCTGCCTTCAGAAGTGCTTTAAGTCATCGTGGCACAGATTCAGATTCGGCATCACATCCATGATGTCAAACTCCTGTTCGAGCACATCCCAAAGGTTTTCTACTGGAGAGATTGAGATCTGGTGAATGTGGAGTACATATGAATCGATATTTGGTAAAAAAAAAATAAAAAAAAAAATAAAAAAATAAAAATGGGACAAGAAAATTACACCACCATTGTATGGATGCTTTCAGGTGGTTGAAACTCATCAGAGCAGGCAACATTTTTCAAATCTTCTGTGACTCGATGTGAATTGTCGTCTCAAGGCGCTTTATATTGTGTGGTAGACCCTACAATAATACAACAGAGAAAACCCTAACAATCATATGACCTCCTGTGAGTAAGTGCTTTGGCCACAGAGGAAAAGAAAAACTCTCTTTTAACAGGATGACACCTCCAGCACAGCCAGGTTCAGGGAGGGGTGGCCATCTGCCACAGTTTTTTTTTTTTTTTTTTACTTTTTATTTTGTACTTTTTCCAATTTTATAGTACATGCAAACAAAAACACGAAAAAAAAGAACACTAAATAAATAAATAAATAAAGGATACCCAATCTGTGGAAGAGGGGAAAAGGGAAAAAAAACAAAAAAAAAAACAAAAAACAACAACAACGAGGAGAGGTCCCTGCCCTATGGGGCTGAATGAGTCTTATAAGCTATCCATTTTGTCCACTGTTTTCGGTGTTTGTCGGATTTCAGTCTCAAAGTGTAGGTCATTTTCTCCATTATATATATGTCCTCGATTACATCAGTCCATTCTTCCAATTTTAAAGGGTCACTTTTCAGCCAGTTTTTTGTTATTACCTTTTTGCTTGACAACAACATAATTTTAAACAAGTAATGGTCCTCCTTTCTTACATTTTCCCATATTCCAAAATACATTACTCGTGCCTCACACAGCACGTCATACCCCAGCACTTTCGTCATTGTTACCGCAATGCTTTCCCAGTAAGATTTGATATTTTTACACTTCCAAAACACATGAGAATGATTGGCGTCCCAGTCTCCACATAATCTCCAGCATTGTTGGGGTGTTTTCAGCTGCTTGCTTTTGATATAAGGAGTAATAAAGAACCTAATCACATTTTTCCAGCCATATTCTCTCCATCGTCTAGAACTAGTGGAATTATGCTGTGTGAGACATATGGATCGCCAGTCATCCTCTGACAACTCAAGATGTAATTCCGATTCCCACTTTTGTTTGATATATAATGTTTCATTCCTATTCAAATTTTGCAGGCCATTATATAATTTCGATAAAATTCTTGATGGAGGATTTTTATATGCACCTGTTATTATTTCTATTATATGGCTTCCTTCTCTCAAAAACTTCTTCCTAATTTCTGTATTGTAAAAATGTCTTAATTGAAAATACCTAAATAAATCTGATTTATCCAGTCCAAATTGTCTCTGTAGATTCTCGAAGGATTTGAATGTTGTCCCGTCTATTAATGTACACATTGCTGTAATTCCTTTATTGACCCATCTTAAAAATGTACTATCCCATTGTCCACTTTGGAATTTTCGAGAATATGCAGGCCAAATCAGCAATTTACAGTCTTCTATAATTC
This sequence comes from Neolamprologus multifasciatus, assembly GCF_963576455.1. NCBI lineage: Eukaryota > Metazoa > Chordata > Actinopteri > Cichliformes > Cichlidae > Neolamprologus > Neolamprologus multifasciatus. Next base: position 18,498,310 of record NC_140447.1, on the reverse strand, counting down.
TATATTTCTTCACTATAATCCACCAGAGTTTAATAGTGAATTCAGTAATGAGATTTGTGTTCGTAGACTGGATAGTTTCTTCTCCCAATCTTGCTTGTGGATGACATGATAAGCAATAATTTATCTCCATATGCTTCCATTTTGAGGTGTAATCCGGTGAACACCAGTAAACAATATATCTCAGCTGGGCCGCATAGAAATATTCCTTGAAATTCGGCAGGGCAAGTCCTCCTTTTTCTTTTCTTAATTGGAGTATTTTAAATCTTATTCTTGGCTTTGTCCCTTTCCAAATAAATCTACTAACTAATTTATCCCATCTACCAAATTGTGCATCTGGTATATGCAGTGTTGGGACTAACGCGTTATTAAGTAACGCGTTACAGTAACTACGTTACTATTGTGGTAACGAGCACGGTAACTAGTTATTATTCCAAAACCAGGAACGCGTTAGTCGTTACTAGGATTTAGATAGGGTCGTTACTCGTTACTTCGTGTGGTGGCTATCGTGGAGCTTCCACAGATTCTGTAACATTAGCAAGTGGTGGAGGCCAGCAGGTGGATGAGGGAAAGGGGACGTAGAAGGAAAAGAGACCCGAGGCGGCCGCCGGTCCAAGTGTGAACTGAACTTCAGGTAAGAAGTTATGACCTGCAGTCTATCTGGGTCAGATATAAACCAAGTTTAGGTGGAGTTTATTTTCGTTGTGCTGACTTTTTCCGTACTGCGTACTAGCTAGCATGACGGAGTTTCTATACAGCTGGGTGGGTGCTATGAAGTTAATGATGTTGAACTTTATTTTGTTCATAAGTTATTAGAGTTGCCAACCGTCCCGTCTGGTATTCAGAGAAAATATTACGCGTTTCTTATTGAGATGAAAAGGAACAGTTTGTCCCGTAATTCAGCTACAATGAAAAAGACACAAAGCTGGAGTTATTCTGTGTCTTTGCTGCACAGCTGCCTCTTCTTCTTTCATTCTCCTCCCTCCCTCTCCCGTTTCTACTTCAATCATGAAAACTGATCAATGATCAGCTGATCGGCTCTCTTGTTTGTTTATCGCCCACTTTGCGCCAGAAAGAGGAAACCAGCGGATGTCACGTTAAACAACAGCAGCACATTTAAGCTTGATCAGCTGTTGTTAGAATTTATTTAATATTAATTTCTACTATCAGCTGATGTTTGCTGGAGCCACAGCTGCAAAAAAGCTGCTGGTCATGATGTCGGTTTGGTTATCTGGTGAGAGGGAAACATGAAGATGAAACCAGGAGATGTCCTTACTGAATCATCAGAGCTGAGCAGGTGATGGAGAAACAGGTTTACCTTTTAGGTGACATGAATGAGTTGAAGGGAAATTATGAACTGTTTCTGAGAGACAGATAACCCCAGGATCCTTTTTTAGGTAGCTGACAGCTGGTAACTGTGCAGGTGCGGATCTAGCAAAGTTTTGCCAGGGGTCCAGGTAGGGCATTAACAGGGAAAGGTGGGCACAAAGAAATACTTTTCTTTCTTATTCTAATTTAAAATGTCTAGCTTTTAAAAAATAATTATCTGAATCTTGCGAACAAACGATTCATAGATTGATGCAAATATACCATCAAAACAGTGAACATCACTGTCACAACAGTGTTTGTTTTCATTCAAAGGCTTTATGATTTTTCCTATAATGGTGGGCCAGTCTCTAGTCAAAATGCCCGGGCCGATTTTTTGTCCCAGTCCAGCCCTGTATGCAGTCTGGTGTTACCTACATCTTCCTATTCAGAAGGCAGAATTTCCGAGTTCTGAGTACAATCAAAAGCACCACGACTGCAGTTTTTGTGTTGGATGTAAAAGGCGCACATGATGCTGTGACGTAGGCTAGAATCATGGCAGCAGTCAATGATGGTCCGGGTGTGGGATTTCTCTCGTGGAAATATGCACATTATCTTTTCCTTTCTATTGGCAGGTGGCACAGTGCACTTGGCAAGTAAGCAAGCTAGAAGACTGGCAAAGTTATGGAAGCAACACATTAACAAGAGAATTCTGAGTAAAACCAAAGTTACTTTCCCTAGTAACTAGTTACTTTGAAAGTAACGAGTAACTTGAAGTAACTGAGTTACTTTTGATAGAAGTAACTAGTAATGTAACTAAGTTACTATTTTAAAGTAACTTACCCAACACTGGGTATATGGACTGGCAATGAAGTGAATAGATACAGTAGTCGGGGAAGCACATTCATTTTTATTACCTCTATTCTTGAGCTAAGGTCCATGACAAGCGGAGCCCATTTAATCAAATCTTTTTGGATTGTATTACTAATCTTTACATAATTTGCCTCGTATAGTGTACTTATTTCACTAGTTAGATAGACACCTAAATATTTGATCTTATTTGAGTCCCATTTTAGTTTATATTCATTTTGAATTGATTCTTTGGGGAAACAATTCAGACAGAGTACTTGAGTCTTTACGATATTTAATTTATATCCTGAGTTTTTGCCAAAATATTTTAATGCTTTAATCAACCGCTGATAGACAGATCAGCGGTTGATTGATCTGTGCCATAGACAGATCGTCTGTGGCATATAATCTGCCACAGTTATATGAGCAATTATTTGAGTTACCGTTGCCTTGCTATCAACTCAAAGCAGTCTGGCCATTCTCCTCTGACCTCTGGCATAAACAAGGCATTTCACCCTAAGAACTGCAGCTCACTGATATTTTCTCTTTTTCGGCCCATTCTCAGGAAACTCTAGAGATGGTAGTACACTAGCACAGCAGATCAGCACTTTCTGCAATACCACGCCACAATCAAAGTCACTGAAATCACTTTCTTATTTCTACACTTTCGTCTCTACTTCAAAGATTGCACTTGATTGATTGAATCATTTATGTCCATTAAACCTCCTCTTAATACACTGTTTCATTGGAGGACTTTTTTTTTATCTTTGGTAAGTGGCTGTTTTATTTATTTAATACTTGTTTATTTATCCCTGTCTTCTTTGCTTTTGATCCTTTTAGATTTTTGTATTTATGTATTCATGCTCGTTTTATGGTTGGTTTTTATTTTTGTTCTTTTGTTGTTTTTAATTATTGTAGGAAGTCCTTCTAAGAAAAAACTTTGCAACTTTGTTTGCTCTGTCACACATTTTTCTAGTTAAAAAGAAAATTAAAGCAAATATTTGTTTTGTCCTTTCAAAATATTGTTTGCATTGCAGTCTGATTGGATGAGGTTACTTCAAGTGGAAAACAGATGCCTTTGTCTTGTTTATTGTTAAAAATCCTTTGTGTTTTCCAACACTGAAGATGTGCTGTAAAGCCTAATCACATATAGTTTGAAGCTAAATAACGAAATATGAACAACGTCACCAGCAGCTATTTTAATTTCAATAGCCAGCAGCAACACAGATGCATGAGTGAACACACACAATTAAGACCATTAGTGAAACACAATGTAAAGCAAATCACAGACATGCAAGCACTAAGTTTAGTCTACTTATAGCCAGAGTGAAACAATGGCTGTTTATTGCAGGAATCCGACCACTCAGGGGCGGAGACCGGGGTGGGGTGGGGGGGTCCTGTTAGGTCTGAAATCCTTCGTCTTTCTTTTGAAGTAATCGACTGACACGGATCAGCTCAAACAGACAAATCTGTTTTGTTCCCAAACAAAAAAGAAATAATCAGTACTCTGAGTCTAGCAGCTGAAGGTAGTTTGGAGAGTGGCACCAAATAGATTGTATCTATCCATCCTTCATCCCACTTCTCTGTGTACTGAGGTATCGCTCAGGAAGCTCATACCACCACAGACATGTGATATGCATTTCACTGCAGCTTTTTTTTTTTTCATTTATTTTCATGCTAATTATACGGGTGACATGATTTTGGATGAAGAATTTGTCTATATACAGCCTTTATTATATGAAGTGGTCTCTTATCCTGAATTTATTGCTGGTATTTATTGGGGTATAGCATGTGTTCGGTATATAGGCATTATATGAAAAGAGGACAAACTATCAAGGCTATTTTCAAGATTGATAGCATACTCTGGGATCAGAGAGTCAGCTTTGAATGATGATGTTTGTCTCTTTTATTATCCTATAATTTTAAGGCTGTTTTCCATAATGATATTTTGCTTTTATTGCAGACGACCCTTTGGTGTGCTCCATCTCCAACCCCGACTTTGTGATCTACTCTTCTGTGGTGTCCTTCTATTTGCCGTTTATTGTCACTCTGCTGGTTTACATCCGCATCTACGTCTTCCTCAGGATGAGGCGGAAGAGGATCACTTTTGGACAGGCCAGTGGAAAGGTGCAGCCAGGCTCCACCCCACCGTCTGTGGTGAGTCGGTTTCCATTATTAGTTTTTTTAGTGGTGCACGGTATAGTAAAAGATGCTTTATGAGATAGTTCGTTTAACAATAATTATCTATTGATTCTAAAAATCTATTTAGAGGAGCAGCTTTGGGGGTTTATGGTCATCATGAAGAAGTTTTTGACCTTGTCATAAAAAGCCACAAAATCTTCCAAACATTTATGAATAACAATAAGATTCACTTGATTACTTACACTGAGATTGCCTTGGCTCTTTTATAATGAGCTCATGATGTTTAGAACTGTAGATGTGCTGTTCTAATGATTTAATAATCATCTGACCAGGGTGTGATTTGCCGATGGGGTTGTGAGGGATTCTGCTTCTCTGGTCTACATGTTCCTGCTTCCACAAAATCATTTAATTATTCTATAAATGTCACATTAAAGAACAGATATTCTGATAGACGTCAGAGTATAAAGGGGCCACAGTGGTGCCTGAATTATTTTTGCTGAGGGCAAAATAAACACATCATCCTTTCTTTTTTCTTTTTCTTTCATATATCAAACCTAAGATGTCAAAAATAATAACTGGGCAGCTAGACCAGTTTTTATACTATTATAACACCTTTCACATTCACTGTGCTCCATTTCTGGAAAACTGTTATTTAGCTCCTGATTTATTGTAAGTGTATTTTCCTCACAGCAAATTCATCTTTCTCATGCAAATTCTGTCTCACTCACTTATTTGCATTCACCAATTTTATGCACTGATAATGAATTACAACTCACCTTTATTTTGGACCCTTTTACAATTAGATAGATTCTAATGGGGGGGGGGGGGGACTCTATTAGACTCTAATAACTGTTTAATTTTAGAGTACAAAATGTATACACAGTGATCAACAAGAAAACTGCTGCCAGAAAGACTGTAAAAGTGCCCGGGGAAAAGCTGTCTTCTTCTGATATGCTGAATCAGTTGCAGTTAAGAGGCTTCAAAGGAAATGTCAGAGAAATCTGTAGAATATAATATTATTACTGGAAAAATAGAGAAAGCTGTGTGATTTTGTATGAGTCCACTCTGTAAATGTCAGCATGCAGTGCAGAATGAACACGGGCAAAGATGAAATGTAAATGTGTGTTTAACTCTGTTCATTAGCAGCTGACGCAGCTGTCAACCCAAAACTACAGATGTTCTTAAATAAATGTCTTGTTGAATAGCAAGTTTAATCAGAAGATCTGTGCTACGTTTGGCTCCTGAGCTTGAGCCCAGTATTAAAAAAATCTGAATGAAAAAGTAAATAAACAAAAACAAAAAGAATGCATAATTATTTGTTGACAGTGAGAAAAAGTTTTCGCTGGACTCCCTGAAGTGCTGTAAAAATCCAAGTACTTCAATGATTCAGTAGTTTGTGAAACCACCTTTAGCAGCAATAACTTGAGGTGGTGCTTTTCTCTATGACTGTCACGGTGGTGGAACGGACTCAGGCGCAGACTGAGAAAGCACGGTTCAACAATACTTTATTAATCACACCGGTGGCTGGGGAAACACACTTCTTCGCACTTGCTCCGCTCCTTGTCCAAACAATCTCCACACATGCTGCACACTCACACTCATGGGGTCCAGGGGTCACAAAAGGGCTGATCCAGGAGAACCTATTAACACAGACGAGGGTAAGTCGAAGGCAAGCACGGGAACAACAGAATCGCAATGAAGCCAGGCAATACTAACGAGAGTTACTCAATATTCCAGAAACAAGTAGCTCAGAGCCCCTGCCTTAAGAAGAGCTGCAAATCACCGGAGATCAGCTGCAGGTGCGTGGGCCAAGGGCGGGAGCCCAATCAGAGCTCCGCCCAGGCAGACAGGTAGGAGAGAGAGAGAGAGCAAGGCGAGGGGAGCAGAGAGAGAGTAAAACAACAAACACTTGTGGCCACACTGTGCTGGCCGGGGAGGCACAGGGAACATGACAATGACTTTATCCGTCTCTTGTGTCATTGTCAATGAGTTTTGGCCCATTCTGCCTTACGATGTTGCTCCACTTCATTTTCAGACATTCATTTCTTTACAGCTCTTTTAATGTCCCACCACTGCATTTCAATCAGGTTGAGGTCTGGATTTTGACTCTGCAATTGCAACACTTTGATTCTTTTTTTTCAGCCACTCTGTTGTGGGATTGCTCCTGTGCTTGGGATCATTGTCCTGCTGCACAGCTGTTAGACAGATGCCCTCACATTTGACTCTAGAATACTTTGGTATACAGAGGAGCTCATAGATGACTCAATGATTGTAAGGTGCCCTGGTCT